>NC_143547.1:35737624-35893374 GCF_031878675.1 Megascapheus bottae | reverse complement strand
TTGTTCTTCATCCTTTAATCAATGATCTTCCTATGATTCATAATGAGTGTAATCTATCTGCTCTGTAGTAGATTAAATAGAACATAAGGTTTAATAAACACATGCATTTGGGCAGTAAGATCCAAGTATTCTCTTTAGCTTTGGAAGCTGTCCACAGTTTGGTGTGGTTCTTTGCCTCTCAAATCTCATTTCTGACCACTGTTCTGCCCCTTGTCTGTCTTTAAGACCTCAGTGACATATACGCACATACAGTTCTCATGAGGGAACATCTGTGCCTTCATTCTTTAACCCTGTGTTCTCATGACTGGTTGGTGGACATTTCCTATTTCTAGCCTTAGTTTAGTAATCTTCTCTCCAAGGCATTCTTTTAACAGACTGGGGGCAGGGAACTGAACACTGCCTCTTGCTTGGCCTTCCCATTCCCATTCTTCTCTTTCCTCCTAGCAGACTGTATTTAAACCACCTGCTTCCTTTCTCATGGCTCCCTTATTAGACTAGACTTCAGGAGCAGAGGGTATGTGCAACACATCTTCCTCTTTCACTTATACCCAGCATGGTATAGTCATATAGTCAGAAGCATGGGTAACAGCGATACTCACAAGACAATATGTTGTAAATGAACTTTACAACTTAGTGTGTGTGTGTTGCGGGGTGAGGATTGGGGGTGAGGGAAAGTGGGGGAAAAACATGAGGAGGGTAACAATGTTCAAGAAGAAACATACTCAATACCTTACACATGTAATTGTAATCCCTCTGTACAGCACCCTAACAAATTAAATTTTAAAAATTCTCCCTACAAAAAGTAAAGAGGAAATGAAATAAAGTGAATAATGATATAAATACATAACTGAATAAAATGTTGCATCAAAAAGCAGTATGAAATTATTCATTTTCTTTTATTTACTTGATTTTTTTGCCAGTCTGGGGCCTGGGTACTGTCTTTGGACACTTTTTGCTCAAGGCTAGCACTGCCACTTGAGCCACAGCACCACTTCTGGCTTTTTCTGTGTATTTGCTATCAAGGAATCGAACCCAGGTCTTCATGCATGCTAGGTAAGCACTCTACCACTAGGCTACACTTCTGGCCCCTCGATTCCTTGATATTTTTTTGAAACTAATAATGTCAAGTACCTATTGTGTGCATGTTACTATTTTTTCTGATAGTAATTTTAACACAGATTCTCACACATATTAACTAATTTAATCCTTGAAAGTGAGTTTGAATTTTCTCCCTCATTTTATGGATATGAAAAATGAGATTCAAAAGTGAAGGAATGTATTCTGAGTCCCATAACTGGCAGAGCTGTGATTCAAATGCAAAATGTTTGATTTCAGAGTATTTCTTCTTCCTCTTCTTTCTCCTCCCCTTCATCTTCTTCTCCCCAGTCCTGGGGCTCAAACTCAGGGCCTGAGCACTATCCTTGGACTTTCTCAAGGCTAGCACTCTACCACTTCAGTCACAGCACCACTTCCAGCCTTTTCTGTGTATGTGGTACCAAGGAATGGAACCCAGAGCTTCACACATGCTAGCCAAGCACTCTACCACTAGGCTATCCTACCTAGTATATCTTCTTAATCACTATTCTCTGCTAAAAGGATAAATAAAAGATTGTCCAGTTAAATGTTGGCACAAATGAATGAAGGGGGAATGAAGGGGTGAATTTGACTTACATGGTAAAATTGGAGATAAATGCAAGGCGAGGCAGATTCAGGTCAAAGATGGCTTCATGAGCCTCAGGATGTGGATTGAACAGGACAGAGGTGACCAAGGTCTGAGCATAGCGAGACACCACAGTGGAGCGTATGGAATAACTTGTCATCAACAGCTGAGAAGGAAAAGAAAGAAGTGAGTTAGCTAGGCACTATTCCTGGCCCAGATTCATCTGCTCTTGAAAACCTAAGATTTCCAGATTGTCATCCAAGTAGAGGTGGAGAAACTGAGACTCAGAGAGGGAAAGTGGTCACTTCTGTTCATGTAGTGGACCTCCTTGATATTTCACTAAGACTCATAGTACAGGATGACTCAAAAAAACCTCTGGGCTGAGGATTAGTGTCTCAAGTCCTGAGATCTGAGGACTGAGACTCAAACCTGTCCTGAGCAAGAAACTCAGTGAGACTCTTATCTCCAATTAACCACCAAAAAAGCCAGAAGTGGAAGAATGGATCAAGTGGTAGAGTGCCAGTCTTGAGCAAAAAAAGCTAAGGGATAACAATCAGGCACTGAATTTAAGTACAGTATTAGCACACGCAACACACACACACACACACACACACACACACACGCGCACGCACACATACACACACGCACACACACAGAACACCCCACCCCAAAATACAGAATCTGAATTTTGCTGAGAGATTCGTATACATACAAAGTTTAAGTATTTTTTTCCAGAGGCGTGCATGCATGTGCGCACACACGTGTGTGTGTGTGTGTGTGTGTGTGTGTGTGTGTGTGTGTGTGTCCCATTACTGGGGCTTCAGGGCTTGGGCTCTTGTTCTTACCTTTTTTTTACAGTTCTGGGGCTTAAACTCAAGGCCTGTATACTGCCCTTGAGCTTCTTTTGCTCAAGGCTAGCACGCTACGATTTGAGCCCACATTGTCACTTCTAGCTTAATCTGTTTATGTGGTAATGAAGAATTGAACCCAGGGCTTCATTCATGCTAGGCAATCACAACTGCTAAGCCACATTCACAGTCTCAACCAAGTTTTTTCCCCCATATATTTGTTATTGTAATTAATAGAAGGGTTACATTATATTCACCAGATAGAAGGTGCATTACTTCACAAACATTGATACCCTTTCTCATGTCTTGGTCCCATTTCCCTCCCCTGTCCATGCCTGCCCCTCATCTTGTGCTATTCCTGGGGCTTGAATACAGGGCCTGGATGCTTATTGCTCAAGGCTAGTACTCCAGCACTTGAGCCATATCATTTCCAGCTTTTTACTCTGATTTTTTTAAATGGAGATAAGAGTTTCATGGAAAACAAAAAAAAAGCACTGCAAAGTTTACCTGGCACAGGTGGCTCATGTCTGTAATCC
The DNA here is from genome assembly GCF_031878675.1 of Megascapheus bottae. Taxonomy (NCBI): domain Eukaryota; kingdom Metazoa; phylum Chordata; class Mammalia; order Rodentia; family Geomyidae; genus Megascapheus; species Megascapheus bottae. Next base: position 35,890,330 of record NC_143547.1, on the reverse strand, counting down.
TAGCTACATTGAAGGTTGAGATTTGAGGATCATGATTTGAAGTCAGCTTGGGCAGGAAAGTCTGGGCTCTTTTGCTCAAGGCTAGTACTCTACCACTTTTAGCACTAGCCTTGAGCCAATGAGCCCAGGGACAGTGCCCAGGCCCTGAATTCAAGCCTTATGATGACCAAAACCAAATAAACAAAAGTCTCATGGACTTTCCTGTCTGAGTTGGCTTTGAACTATGATCCTTAGATATCATCCTCTTAAATAGCTAGGATTACAGTTGTGAAGCATTGGCACCCTGCCTCATTCTTAGCTTTCTTACTCAAGGATGGTGTTCTACTACTTAAGCCACAGCTCTACTTCTCTTCATTTTGAGGTTAATTGGAGATAAGTGTCTCATATACTTTCCTGCCCATATTGGATTTGAACTTTGACCCTCAGATCTCAGCCTCCTGAGTAGCTGGAAAAGATTCTGATTTAGCAGATCTGGAGTGAAGCTTAAGATCTTACCTTTCTTTCTTTGCTGGTACTGAGCCTTGCACTCTTATTTACCTTTTTCACTGAAGACTTACACTCTACCACTTGAGCTACACCTCCAGTTCAGAGATCTTACCTTACTAATAAGTTCCCAAAAGATGCTGATCCATGGATTTTGTTTTAGACCAAATATGACACTTTACCATAAGGCTTTAGAACATAGCCAAATAATTATATTCATTGGATATTACTCTGTGCAAGACACTCTATATATTCTTTTTTTCTTCTTTCCGGTCCCAGGTATGAAGAATTGAACCCAGTCTGTGCAATCAAGTGCTAAAAGCATGTAAAGCATCTGACATCTATGATCACATTGAATTTTCACATCAGCTCATGAGGTAAATACTATTGATTGTTCACAATTCAAAAACGTATTTCAGTACCTCAGTTTTGAGGTTCTGCACACTAAATTAAATGTGACATAAATTAATTTGTACAAAAAGAACTCTTTATAAGGTAGCTCATTGTAGGAGATCCTGTGCCTTCCCCTTGAGCACACGTGTTGCATGAACAGCAGTTTGCTATAAGAAACATGCCAGGTTAGCCACCATTAGCGTCTATATCTACTTTGTGTTTAAAATCAGCTGGTAATTCTGAAACACTGTAGAATGGATAAAACTTATTTTGTGATCATAAAAAAAAACAAAAAACAAAAATGTATTTCAGGAGGCTCACAAACTGTGAGGTTACACAGTAAGGATGTGATTTTCTTCCTCGCCTTTTCTGAAGGTGGTGGTGGTGGTGGTGGTGGTGGTGGTGGTGGTGTGTGTGTGTGTGTGTGTGTGTGTATGGAGGCTTGAATTCAGGGCCTGGGCACAGTCCCTGAGTTTTTCTGCTTATAACCACTTGAGCCACAGCTCCACTTCTGGAGTGTGTGTGTGTGTGTGTGTGTGTGTGTGTGTGTGTGTGTGGTTATTTGGAGACAACAGTCCTATGGACTTTCCTGTATAGGATGGCTTTGAACCTTGATCCTCAGATCTCAGCTTCCTGAGGATTGTAGATGTGAACCACCAACACCTGGCACCTTTTCCAAACTCTTGGTCCATTTATATACCCACACGTCATGCACATCTAATTCACTCTTTACGTGGTAGTGGGAAATGGAAGCAATCTGGGGTCAGATGGACTTAGGTTCAAGTTCTGATTCTCATACTTCCTGTGTCTTAACCTCTGAGCCTTTGCTCCTTTCCAAAGGGGGGGATAATAATAGAGGCTGGCGCACAGGGATCCTATGAAAACTAACTGAAATAATAAATCTTAGACCCTTGTACAGCTTCTGACACTTGTGCAGCAAACACTGACTCTTTTCTCTGGCCTTTGCTTCTCTGCCTTGGATTGAAGAAGTATTCTATGCCTTCCCATATTCCTCCCCAAGGAGCTCAGTTTCTCACATATCCCAGAGCTTTGTTCCCTTATCCCCAAACTGACCTTTGTGTTTGATGAGGAGGGATCAGGGGGTCCCTGGTATGTCAGTTCAAGGAGCAAGGTCAGCAAAAAACTGACACAGTTGAGGCACCTCCACTCAGACATGATGCTACTTCTAGCCTGGGTCTGTTCACGTCCAGAAGGTCTGAGGCTGATCTCCAAACCCTTGCTCTTTTAAACCTCCAGGTATCCCTTCTCTTAAGAGGGAGGGACCATCGTGAAGTGTGGAGAAGGCTGTGAATGTGGCATTGAAGCCCATACAAACCAGGATTGTCTAAGAGCTGAGGCTGGCATCTTGCCTGGAGAAGGGCCAGTTCCATGCCTCCCTTTTTCCCCTCGTCCAGCTGTAAGATGAATGGAAACTAAACATACCAGAGTGCTAGGGCTGTCTGTTTGCTATGTTGGCTCAGGGTGGGGTTTTTCTTTCCTATAAACATCCACCGGAGCCCAGTAACTGAGGCCAAAAAAAGGTCACTCAGCTCTGATCATCTTAAAAAGGTAGCAAAGATGAAAGAGAGGTTAGAAAGACGAGCCTCTGATCTTGGTTCTTTCTGGCGTTGACTTTTGTCTTTAGATGGGAGGATCTCATAACACCTTGGGGGTCCTATAGACACAGAGTTATGATCTCCAGAGCAGTCAGAGACAAAAGTAAAATTAAGCAGAGCCCCAAAAGAGAATGTAGTTGCTTTTCTTTTTCTTTTGTCAGTCCTGGGGCTTGAACTCGGGGCCAGGGTGCTCTTCAAGCTTAAGACTACCACATTACCACTTTGAGCCACAGCACTACTTCCAGTTTTCTGGTGGTTCGTTGGTGATAATAGTCTCATGGACTTTCATGCCCAAGCTGGCTTTGAATTGTGATCCTCAGATCTCAACCTCCTGAGTAGCTAGGATTATAGGAGAGAATGTAGTTTTCAATGCTGATGCTTACTGATTCTGTAATAGTGATCAAGTTGACTACACTCACTGTAGCCTGTTTCCTCATGCATAAAATGAAACTAATAATAGCAATTCCTTTGTAATATTATGAAGATAAAAGGAATTTGTGTAGGCTGGACACTGGTAATTCATGCCTATAATCTTAGCTACCTAGGAAGCCAGGATCTGAATCATGATTCAAAGCAAACTGAGCAGAAAAGTCTGTGAGACTTTTATCTCAAATTAAGCATCCAAAAGCTAGAAGTAGAGGTGTCGTCAAGTGGTAAAGAACCAAGCTTCAGCAAGAACAAAAAAATCTAAGTGAGCACACAAGGCTCTGAGTTCTAGTCCCAGTACCAACATACAAAACCCAAATAAAATGGGTTTGCATTTTTGGAAAGCTTGCCACATGGTACAGATTTGGTGAATAGCTGCTAAGATGAGAGCTGGTAGTATGGTGGTCAGCCATGGTGATAGTTGTCAGTAATCCCAGCACACTCGAGGTGGAGGCAGGCTAATGGTGAGGTCCATGCCAGACTGAGATACATAGCTCTCTGTCTCTTTGGAGACCTGGATGGAGATGACAGGCGGGAGTTTCGGGGATCATGGAGATGCCGAGTTTCAGTACTCTGGGCTCATTGCCCACAGGTCTTATGAAGAGGACTGAGGCGTAGGTCTGGGAAAAAGGAAAGTACTTGGAAGTTCACTCAGGGGTCATTAGTGTGGTTAGAGCCTTTGTCAATCTCCCCTTTCTTTTCACGTAGATCTTACACAGCTCCAGCACTTACCCAGCACAAAGCTTAGAGAACATTTTATACACTCCATCAGCTCCCCAGGCTCTTTCTCTTGAAGATGCATAGATACCCAAGGACTCTTAGATAAATTAAGGAATCCTGCAGCATGAAAGCAACAGACTAAAATAAACAAATTGAACAACAGTCCACAGAGCCCTCTGGGAGTTTGAGAAACAAAAGAGAACTTCAGGAGGAAAAATGATCAATATTCTCAATGTGATTCAAGAAGATATTAAAGCATAAAACAAGACCTAGATGCCTTCAAACAGTAACACTCAGAGAAAAAGAAAGTTCTCAGAAATTGAAAAGAAATTGCTGAAATTTAAAACACAATCAACAGAAACACTAGGAAACTGTATGGAGGGCATCTCTCAGAAGTTAAGACAAGAAACCTAAGAAACAGAAAACAATGAGAAAAAATGTATGAGTTACAGATCAATCAAGCAGGTTTGACCTTTAAATAACAAGAGTCCTAGATCCCCCTACCAAATGAAGAACACTTGCAAAAACACATTAGAAGTTAATTTCCTACCACTAAAGAAAGATATGCAGTGTGGGTATCCAGAATAGCAAATTCAGTAAATAATGTATCCAAGTCAAGCAATTCCTATGGCAGTTCCCACAGTGATTCCATTATCTCCCCCTTTAGTATCTCTACTCCTGCGTCCCATTAGTCTATTTCTATTATTATTATTATTATTATTATTATTATTTTGCCAGCTAGTGCCTTGAACTCAGAGCCTGGGCACTGTCCCTGAGCTTTATGTTTTTCTCCAGACTGGTGCTTTACCACTTGAGCAATAGCCTCACTTCTTAGTCTTGGGTGATTAATTGGAGATAAAAGTCTCATGGACTATGCTGAATAGGCTGGCTTCAGATTTCAGTTCTCAGAGCTCAGTTTCCTGAGTAGCTCAGATTGTCAATGCCTGGCTCTACATTCGTTTAAACCTCAAGTCAAGACTGACACGGGTAGCTTATGCCTGTAATCCTAGCTACTCAGAAGGCTGAGGTCTGAGAATCATGGAAAGTCCACGAAATTCTTATCTCCAGTTAGTGTGAAGTGGAGCTTTGGCTCAAGGACAACACCCAGGTCACAAACCCAACAACAATCACAAAAGCAAAACTCAAGTCAGATCCTCCTTGCTGGTGGACTTTACCATGACTTACAGGGCCCTAAGTGAGAAAGGATAGCCAGGATAGCTTCATTACCTTTCCAGTCTCATTTCCTATACATTCCTTTCTGCCCATCCTCTATCACTCCATTACCTCTGGCCTTACTGTTCTTCAGATTGCCAAGAGTACGGGGAAAATGCCATGTGTGATTCACACTGGGAGCCTTTGAATAGCATGTTTTTGTGCTTGGAATGTCCTCTCCCAGGAATCCAGGTATCCACTTGGCTAACTCTCTCAGCTCATCCAAGCTTTTGCTTATAGGCTACCTTTTCATTGAGTCATTCATTGACTAACCTACTTAAAACCTCCCACCTTCACTGACCTTTTCCACTTACATTTTACAGGGCTTTGTTTTTCTCCGCAGCATCAAACCACTCATTTCAACTTGCTAATATCTTTTACTTCTTTATCTGATTCTTTTTCTCTCTTACCTTTGTTAGAACCAACTCCATGGGGAGCCAAGTTTGCAATTGATCTTCTTTACTGCCCTATCTTCAACTCTCAGAACTGTACCTGGCACATTGTGAATATTCAATAAATAGTTGTTGAATGAGGGAATATAATAAAGGCACATGACTCAAGGGAAGAGAGAAAGCTATTAGGAACTCTCTGTGTGCTATTTTGCAAAAAGAAGTTATAGTGCAAAGATAAAGCAAAATAAGATAGCATATGATTATAAGCAGCTGATGGAGCATGAGAGAGTTCATTTGACCTTGAGTTTAGAAACACTCATTTTAAGAGGCCCAAAGATTTTGACATTGCACTTGTGGAGAAGGAAGTATATTCCTGGCTCACTAGTCAGCTGGATTTTGAAAAATATTTACATAGTCATGAGAATGTAAATGCTGTTTATTGGTTCTCAGATTTTAGAGTCAACTTGGAGAGACAAAGGAGGGAAGACTTGGTTATGGCTGTAGAACAGAATGTATATGTTAATCACTTGGATAATATAGAAAGATGAAAATAATAGTTTGGGACCTTGAACAGGTAAAGAGGGTACTGACCCTAAATTCCTTGTTTTTACAAAGTGGGTAATTGAAAGAATGAGAAAATGGATGCTATAGGGAATAGAGATCTGAGTTCCTTGCCTTGCCTTGCCTTCCCTTCTTTCTTTTCCTTTCTTTCTGTGCCAGTATGAAACTTGAAGTCCAAGCCTCACACTCTCCCTTAGCTTTTTTTTCTCAAGGCTAGTGCTCTAGCACTTGAGCTACAGCCCTACTTCTGGTTTTTGCTGGTTAATTTCAGATAAGTTTTGTAAATCTTCTGCTCAGCCTTGCGTGGAACCTTGCTCCTCAAATATCAAGCTTCTGAGTAGCTAAAATTACACGAGTGAGTCACCAGTGCCGGGTTTTTAATATCTTTTCAAGTGACAAAATAAACCAATAACAAATATATATTGGATGTTGATCATTGCAGCGGAGTGGAGGGAAAAATTGAGGAAGTAATGTAAATAAACTAAACCCTCATTGTAATTTTGGAGAGTCAATAGAATACGGATTAAATTTTATAAACCAAGAAACAACATAGGAGTCTTTACCTTCCATTTCGTGAATGATTCTCTCTCTTCTATTAATTCCTACTTCTACCCTGTTTTACTAAAATATACCTTTACTAAAACTTGAAAAAATGAAACATAACATATGTATTACCTAGACTCATAAAGGCAGTCACTGAGAGAACTAAATCCCCAAACTCCAAAAAGATGGAAAAGGCAAGGAACTCTTTCATCATCTGTTTTTCTCCATTGTATGATTTGTCGCCTTTTACAATAATTAAATGTTAAAAAACGTTGTGAAGATTAACAACACTAAGTAGTCATATTAATATGTAGTTAGAAGGTCTCTCAGATAAAAATCATTCTATAATATGCCTAATGTGTTTACAAAATGGGTTGTTATGTCACTTTGTTTTGCATTGGTATAACAAAATATTTGAGGCTAGTAATTTATAAAGATAAGTGGTTTATTTCGTTTATGATTTTGGAGGCTGAAATCTAAGATAAGGTGGCTCTATTTGTTCCACTTCTAGTGAAGCCTTCTTTGGCTACATCACAACATGGTTACTGGCATCTTAGAAGAGCACAATCAAAAGGGAGATAGCATATGCAGGGACATGAAGTCAAAGGAATACATGGGTTGGGTTAATTTTTTTGCCAGTTCTGGGGCTTGAACTCAGGGCCTGAGCTCTGCCCTTGGGTTTTCTTAATGCTAGAACTCTACCACTTGAGCCACAGCACCACTTCTGGCTTTTCCTATGTATGGTACCGAGGAATCAAACTTGGATCTTCGTGCCTGTTAGGCCAGCACTCTACCACTAGGCCAAACTCCTGGCCCTCAGGTTAACTCTTAATATCTCACTTTTAATTTGTTTTTCAGTCATGGGGCTTGAACTCTGGGCCTAGGCACTGTCCCTGAGATCTTCACCTCAAGGCTAGTGCTCTATCACTTTTAGCCACAGTGCACTTCTTGTTCTGTGGTGGTTAACTGTAGATAAGAGTCTCACAGACTTTTGTCCACTGGCTGGCTTTGAACCATGATCCTCAGATCTCAGCCTTCTGAGTAGCTAGGATTATAGGTGTGAGCAACCGGCACCCAGCCCAATATCTAATTTATTTTGGGGGGTCATAGGCCTTGAAATCTGGGCCTGGAGCATTGTCCATGAGCTCTTCAGGTTAAGGTTACTGCCCTACCCTTGAGCTAAGCCCCACTTCCTATTTTCTAGAGGTTAATTGGAGTTAAGAGTATCAGGTCCTTTTGTGCCTGGGCTGGCTTTGAACCTTGATCCTCAGATCTCAGCCTCCAGAGTAGCTAGAATTACAGGCGTGAGCCAGCTTTATCTGACTTATTTTTTAACAGTCCAGGGGCTTGAACTTGGGGCTGGGGCACTCTCCCTGAGCTTCTTTTTGCTCAAGGTTAGCACTCTATCATTTGGGCCACAAACCACTTCCAGCTTTTTATGCTTATGTGGGCTGAGAAATGGAACTCAGGACTTTATGCATGCTAGGCAAGCATTCTACCATTAAGCCACATTCCCAGCCTCAATTCTTCATATCAAGTCCCTCAGAAACCAAGCAGAGTCCCATGAGAAGTACATTAATCTTTTCTAAAGGTGGTGCCTCATGATTTCACCACCTTTCATTAGGCTCCGTCTTTTCCATAGAACCCTTTGGAAATATGTGAATTCCAAACCATAGCAGTTTGAAATGACATTCTGGAATTTAGATCATCAGAGGAAGTCTACTTGTTAAGGCTCTGGCATTTGGCATCACACTGATCTGTATTTAAGTCCGTCATTAGCTGCCTTACCTTGGGTAAGTTACCTTTCTCACTCCCTAATGTTGCCCTGTATAAAATGAGGCTGGTGCTCCTACAGTACAAAATATACCTCCTTTATAAGCAAGGGCCACCTCTGTAGAGATGCTTAATTAGTAGTTGCTCCTTATTTTGTAGCTTCATGAGTTTGTATGGAGGCAGGTCTCACTGTACAAAGAGACAGAAAAAAGCAGTGTCAAGGCTGGGAGTTTGGCCTAGTGGTAGAGTGCTTGCCTAGCATGCACAAAGACCCGGGTTCAATTCCTTGGTACCATATACATAGACGTGGTGCTGTGGCTCAAGTGGTAGAGATTAGCCTTGAGAAAGCCCAAGGGACAGGGCTCAGGCCCTGACTGGCACGACTGGCAAAGAAAAAAAGCAGTGACAGCACTAAAATGGGTACCAGGTTTTCTTACTTAGGGGAATCGATGCCTTTTGTTTCATGAAATGTCATTATTTGATTGTGGATGGCTAACCCTTGGGGCTTGCAGTAACAAATGAGTTAAATCGCCTTACATATAAGAAGGAATGAATCAGATTGCACCAGTAGCTCAAGAGAAAGGACTTGGAAATTTGAGTATGGAAGTAGAGTTATCAGTATGTTAGAGGACAGAAAGGTTCTCCTGGAGGTAGAGCCCATCAGAAGAATAGTTTATAGACCTTTCTGAATGGTAGAAAGGCTGTGCAAAAGAAATGCTGAAATGCGCAGCTTAAGTGACTGAAGAAGTGATAGGATGTCTTGGAAGGAAATCTTTTTTTCTTGTGTGGGGCTTGAAGTCAGGGCCTGGTAGCTGTTCCTTAGTTCCTTTGCTCAATGATGGCTCTCTATTACTTGAGCCACAGCTCTACTTCTAGCTTCTTCGAGGTTAATTGGAGATGAAAGTCTTACAAACTTTTCTGCCCAGGCTGGTTTCAAACTGCAATCCTCAGGTCTCAGCCTCCTGAGTCACTAGGGTGAGTCACCAGCACCTGGCTGGGAAGGGAACCTTTTGGGAACTTTTCCCCAAGGTTAGCACCATGTAGAGGTATTGATTCTGTATAGTATAGTAAGCTAAGACAGGATTCGTCATGGGGAAATTCTGGGCTTCCCATTTGAGCAGGAAGGTTCTGTTCTCTTCATGCTCTGGAATTAGGTTTCACTAAGCAATTTTGGCCTCTTTTATCTTCCTTTATAGATTTAGAAACATTTAAATGTCTATAATTCAACACATTTGACTGAGTTCTCTCTCTCTCTCTCTCTCTCTCTCTCTCTCTCTCTCTCTCTCTCTCTCTCTCTCTCTCTCTCTCTCTCTCTCTCTCTCTGTGTGTGTGTGTCTTTTTTGGGGGGATAGGGTGGGGCGTGTCATAGGTCTTGAACTCTGGCCTGGGCACTGTCCCTGAGCTCTTCAGCTCAAGGCTGGTGCTATACCACTTGAAACCACAGCACCACTTTGGCTTTCTGGTGGTTAATTGGAGATGAGTCTCACAGACTTTCATGCCCAGGCTGACTATGAACTGCAATCCTTAGATAACAGCCTCCTGAGTAGCTAGGATTTCATATGTGAGTCACTGGTACCTGGCTCTTTCTGGCTTTTGGAGACATGCTACTGTGTACCCTTTCAACTCACAATCCTGTCTTAATCTCTGTGTGCTGGGACTACATGTATGTACCACCATATGGATATTTGGTGATAACTCAGCTTTTCATCTTTCTCCCTCGTTAATATAGAGATCTTTATTATTTCAGATATTTTCTACTGTTCTATAGATACTAGAAATAAACTTGAGACTGAGTGACTTAGGTTCTTCACAGTTTTGTGGACAAACACTGACAACCCAAAGATTCCAAGTGTTGGCAAAGAAAAGGTAGAAAGAAATCTCTATGATGACTATAGACTAAAGGTGTGTTTTCTTTTGTAAGACAAGTAAGTCCTTCTGTTCTGTGCTCTCCAAGTCATAAGGTAAACAATGCTATTGAGTTGGGAAAGTGGTGGGATGGAGAAGAAGGCAATGGGAAAGCTTTCAGTTAGAAAATCTTTAGGAATTGCCTGTACCATGGATTTGGATTGAAACATTTCCCTCCCTCTTTTGAATACAATAACATCTCCTAAGACCGAATTCTGTTACTTCAAGATCCTAAGGGCTACAGTTGGGAATAACAATGTGGAACTTAAAGCACTGGAAACTGTAACAGAAGGTAGATGTAACCAAGGGACAGAGGGACAGAAGGGTAGAGATAACAATAACAGAGTGTTCAATGCAGAAGAAAGCTCATGGGCACATCTCATGTCCTGTTAAGGGAGGATACAGATCGCCATGCATAGTTCTCAGAAAAACAGCTGGAGGCTAGACACCAATGGCTCATGCCTGTAATCCTTGCTACTTAGTAGGTTGAAATCTGAGGATCGTGGTGAAAAAGCCAGCCTGTTCAGGAAAATCCATGAGACTCTTATCTTTAATTACCAAAAATAAAATATTAGGAGGTGGAATTGTGGCTCAAGAAGTAGAGGGCTACCCGTGAGTGAAAAATCTCAAGGACATGTCCAGGCCCTGAGTTCAAGCCCAAGGACCAGCGCGCACACGCGCGCGCACACACACACACACACACACACACACACACACACACACACACACACACACCAGCTAGAAAATAGAATTGGATTTGTGGCTAGCTGAAGCATTTCTTGGAAACTACTCATCGTGAATATCTTACCTGCCATTCATATCTCAATGGAACACAATTATCGTGAGATAAACTTCAGAACAACAATGGTTTAAATAAGACATATAGGTATTTACCTCACTAAAGTAAAGCCAGAGGTAAGTAGTCCATTGTAACTTCACAAACTTGTTAGGGACCTGGGATTTTGCTTTCCTGAGCTACTACTCTATAGTTTGATTTGACTCCTTAAGTTTTTATGGAAGGGGAATACGAACTTAGATTATATCTATCTAAAAATTAGATGCTCTATTACTGAGGAGGATGAGAAGAATGAATATCTGGTTAAGTCCTTAGCGACTGAAACCACAAATGCTTGCACTGATATTTCTCTCAGGGTCGCTAGAAATCACTACTCAATTGTCAAATTTCTTTTTATTTTTTTTAGCCTTTGCTTCTCTTGATTTGGTGGCTGCATTCAACACAGTTGATAATGTTTCTCCCAAGGTCACTAGAGATCACTAACCAATTGTCAAAATCCTTGGGAAGATTAATTTTGTTTAGCTTTTGCTTTTTTGCTTTTCTTTACTTCTGGGAAGTATTGAACATGATTAACTGATCTCTATGTGTCTGTCTTTTTGTCTGTCTCTCTGTCTCTCCCTATCCCCCAATACTGGGAACTCAGGGTCCAGGTTATGTCCCTTAGCTCTTTCACTCAAAGCCGGTGCTCTACTACTTGAGCCACAGCACCACTTTTGGCCTTTTCTGAGTATTTATTACTAAGAAATCGAACCCAGGTCTTTCTGCATGCTAGGCAAGCACTCTACCACTAGGCTACGCTCCTGGTCCACTAAGATGAATTTTTACATAGAATAAAACAGGGTGATCCAACATTAAAATATAAATAATAAAAATGTAACAGTGCTTGAAAATAAACTAGGGTTATTATACAGAAAATTAGTGAATGCAAAACTCGAAGCAAGAAGCAGAATTTAGTTATGAAAAAAGAAAGAATACCTTTTTAACATATTAATTAGTCCCTTTGTATAGTCAAAATTATCATAAACAATGCAAAACTTACATATTCTATATGATTCATACACATATGACAGACATTGTTGGAAATGTGATTCTATGCACTTTGGGGGAGTAAGTTCACAGGTTAAGAATCAAAATGGAAAACCACTGATGAACATCTAGCTGATTATAAATACAGGAGAGATAAACATGCAAACATAGAGTTCTCTGGAGTAAGCTGACTTTAGCCACACTCCAAAAGAAAAGTATCACATGGTTTTTCTCATATATGGAATTTAGGGGCTACTAAGGACATAAAAGGAGAAAGGATGGGTTATAAAGGACAACAGATTGGCAAACCTGATTAGAATATATTACGTGCATATATGGAATGTGTAATAAAATTCACGACTTTGTAGAATGAAGTAAGAAAATGGAAGACTTTTTTTGGTTGTGTTTGAGTTAGTAAAAAAATACCATATGGATATTAGAATGTTCCTCAGAGCATTTTAATATCAAGAAAAGGGGGCAAATTCCAAATGTTACATATTCTGGACCACCTTAATAATTTGTGGAACATATATAAAAGAAAAATTTGTGCAGCTGTTAAGAAAAAAGTATACTAAGGGAAAGATGTGTAAATACATCACAGAAGAAAAACAGGTCACAGAACAGTAGATATAGTGTGCTATGTGTGAGGAGAAAACCCAAATAATTAATACATGAATAGGAAAAAAATCTGGCGGAATGTATATCAAAATGTTAATCATGATTACTTCTGGGCAATGAGATAAAGGTTGCCTTTCATTGGTCTGTTACATAGTTCTGCATAATTCGAATTTTCACCACGACAACACATTACCTTTGTAATAAGAAAAAATAAGGATATAAAAGTAAATAAGTTCAATGAATGAATCGCTTTCAGGGGGTGGTTTGAGTTGGAAAGGCTTCAGACCGAGCCTGGTACAGTGGCATAAACATGGGCTTTGGCGTCAGACGGCCCTGAGCGGGGCCCCATTGCCCCACCCCCGAGGAAAGCGAGGGGGGGTAGCAGGGGGCTGCGGAAAGGGGCTGGGCTGGGCCAGGCTGTCTGCAGCGCTAGTCCAGCAGGCTGAGACTTCGAGAGGGACTGAGAGAGAGCAGACGCCTCCGGGACTCGCTCGAGGACAAGGTGAGGGGAGTTGAGATTGGGGTTTCTTGGGAGCCAGACACTGGTTCTAAGTCCTTGGAACTCACAGTCAGGTAGGTGGGCATTTCTTTCTGCACCACTTCAGCTGGAGTAGAGGTGACCGGAGTGGGGTGTAAGCAGTGAAGACGACTGAGAAAGTAGACAGTATACGACCTGGACAGTAGAGAGTAACGGAGGAAGAGGAAAACAAAACAGGGAACGGCGCATGTTAGGTGTGGGACAGGGAATACGAAGGAAGAGGGGGGAATATTGGGAGGGGAGGGGAGCTCCAGAGTGGAGACTAGTGGATGTAGAGAGGGGTCGAGCAATACTGGGGGGACAGCATGCACAGGTAATAGAGACGAAGGTGGAAGGAATGGGAAGAGGAATTCTGCAGAGCAAATAGGAAATGCGATGGGGGAATAGGGAGTAGGGAGCCAAGTAGAGGGAATAGGGAGGGGGCATTAGGAATGAGGAGCAAGGAGGGGGAGGGGCAGACTAGCTGGGACAGAGGCCCCCTAGGGAGGCGGAAAGGGGCGGGACCACTTCCGGCCCAGAGCGGGGAGGGCAGCCTTGGAGTTTCGGAGGGGCTTGTAGAGAGTGGACACACTCAGAACTTGGACGTGGACGAGGTGAGCAGCAGGGCTGGGCTTTGGATGAGAGCCCGTTAGGGGTCGGTCTCACCCTCTGGGATCTGGAGAAAAATCTGCTCTACGGATCAGATCATACTGGATCTAACTGGCTGAAAAGGGAAAAGATCAGACCCCTTTGGGCTGAGCCCAGGATGGAATCACTAGTTCAACACTGAGTTGAGGAGGGGGTGTTGTAAGGAAGGGGAGGAACCAAGATGCGTTCTGCCGTTTGGAAAGGGGGCGTGTTAAGAAAAAGGGCGGGACCTGGAGGCTGGGTGGACTTCGTAGGGTTGATGTGAGAAGGGGAGGGGCCTGGACCGCCCGACGCGCTGCGGCACTTTGGAAGGGAGGTTTGTTGGGGAGGGGGTGGGACAGAGTGGCACTGCGGACCTGGAGAGGGGTGTGTGTTGGCACTGGGTACTGAACTGAGATCGTGACCATTGCGCATGCGGATTTTGTATCGCTAGAAAGGGGCGTGTTAAGAAGGGCCAGATCCCAGACGGGGCCCGCTGCCGTATGCGCATGTGCACGGTGGACATCAAAGAAAGGGCTTGTATTGGGAAAGCAGGCGGAGCTGAATGGGTCCTGCAGCTTGGGCGCATGCGCACTATCGACCTGCGTCTGGGGGGGCTGCACTGGGAAAAGGGGCGGGGTCCTCAGTGCTGCCGCGCTGGCACATCTTCCTGGAGAAGGGGAGGGTGCGGCAGCAGGGAATTAGGACCTAGACGTTTTGGATTTCTGTGTCTGAGAACCGAGTTGTTGGGGGTGGGGGAGGGGTTGGGGATTGGGGCCCGAGGGAAGGTGAGGATCAGCTTCCAGGGAGCACAGGGGAGAGGAGGTTATTCATTGGGCTCTCCACTTGATCCCAGGCCTTCTCTTCAGGATCAGCTCTTGCCAGGCCAACTTCAGACATGTCTGATACAAGCGAGAGTGGTGCGGGTCCAACTAGCTTCCAGGTAAGACCTGTTTCTTTCCTCTCTCTCTCTCTCTCTCTCTCTCTCTCTCTCTCTCTCTCTCTCTCTCTCTCTCTCTCTCTCCCTCCCTCCCTCCCTCCCTCCCTCCCTCTCTCTCTCTCTCCAGCCCCTGTTGCTTCTTCATATCCCTTGGCGCTTCCCCTCCCATCCTTGTCCTCCACCTACTCCTTGCCTGGGTGCCCACTCCCCTCCATGGAGGGCAGGAGAGGAGGAGAGGGGGAAGGAAGACTGAGTGGGCGGGTCCTTGTTTTGCTACTTGTTCTTGGTCAGAGGCATGGGAGGTCTTGTTGGCCAGACCCAGATAGTCAGACCATAATGCAGCACGGGTCAGAGAAGTGTAGTCTTGGAATCTTGGGGCATTTTGCTTCGTTGGGTGTGGAGAGAAGGTCAGTGAGTTTTCCCTGCTTACTTTTGCAGGCTAAAGCTTCTGAAAAGGGCAGTGGCTCCAGGATGCCTACCCTGTTGACCGTGACCCAGAATACAGAAGTCCCAGAGATACCAAAGGCCTCAAAGGCTCCAGAGGTCTCAGGGGCTAGGAAGGTCTCAAAAGCCTCAGGGGGCTCAAAGGCCACAAAAGTCGCAAAGGCCATAGAGTCTCCAAAGGCAGCTACCACCAAGGCCTCATCTACTACACAGCTGACTGATACCCAGGTTCTTGTAACTGCAAGTAAGAGCCCAGCAGCTGACAGCAAGGCCCGGAAGGCTGACCTGAAAGCTGTGACAACACCTGCCACTGAGACCAAAAAGGTCAGCTGTGTGGCTGATTCGAAAGCCAATACAAAGATCCCGGAGACTGAGGCTACTGCCTCTCAGGCTCCAGAAAATGAACCTGAGCCTGAGGGTGCAGCTGCCCAGGTTCAGGAGAATCAGGATACTCGGCCCAAGGTCAAGGCCAAGAAGTCCCGAAAGGTAAGACCTCTGTGATCATTACCCTTGCTTTACTAGTCCTAACACTTGGGCTATTTGTTCTGCAAATATTTAGAAAGATCCCTGTGCTTATCCTGGTCACTAGGGACACAGAGGAATGTGATAGAATTCCTGTCTGCAGAGAGCTCACAGACTGCTGGGAGATGAGATAGCAATATACATAGCTGCAATCTGAATGCGATACCCTTTATATTTACATAGTAGCTGCCTGTGTGCTAGGCCTTAAGTGAGGCACGTTCATATAGGTTATCTGATTAAAACAAAAATAACTTGAAGTCTCAGTCGATTTTTGTGCCATTCCTAGGGCTTGAACTCTTGGTCTGAGCATGATGCCTTAGCATTTCCAATCAAGTCTAGTGCTCTACCACTTGAGCCCACCTTTTACTTCCTGTGTACTGGTGATTAATTGGAAATAAGAAAGGCTCTTACAGACTTTCCTACCTGGGCTGACTTCGAACTGCAAAATCTTTAGATCTTCGTCTCCTGAGTAAGCTCAGACTGTAGATTCAAGCCACTATTGCCTTGCTTAAAAATCTGTTTTGTAGAGAAGGAAGCTGAATCTCAGAGAGGTGAGTGATTTGTCTAGAGAGGTCAAAACACAGTCACTGCTGGTGAAACTGTGGAAATTAGTGAGAAACAAACCCAAGACTCAGCATAGTCAGTATTTAGAGAATCTGGCTATTAAGAGGATTAAAGCAGGATTGCTGAAAGAACTACCTGCTTCTTCTGATGATGTTGAGCTTCCTCTCTGTTGATGCAGGTGAAGCATCTGGATGGGGAAGCGGATGGCAGCAGTGAGCAGAATCAGGATTCTGGGACTACCGGTGGCCATAGGGTCTCAAAGGCCCTGATGGCCTCAATGGCCCGCAGGGCTTCTAGGGGGCCTATAGCCTTTTGGGCTAGAAGAGCATCAAGGACTCGATTGGCTGCGTGGGCCAGGAGAGCCTTGCTCTCCCTCAGATCACCCAAAGCTCGCAGGGGCAAAGCCCGCCGTAGAGCTGCCAAGCTCCAGTCATCCCAAGAGCCTGAAGCACCACCACCCCGAGATGTGGCCCTTTTGCAAGGAAGGGTAAGAACTATATCCTTAATATTGTGCCTTTGCTACTGCCTTGCGTGCCATCTTCTCTGTCGTTTCCTACTTTTCAGCAAATTTATTTGTTCTTTTCACCTTTTCTTCCTCTCTCAGGCAAATGATTTGGTGAAGTATCTCTTGGCTAAAGACCAGACAAAGATTCCCATCAAGCGTTCAGGTAGAGTTCTACTAACTCTTTGCCCCAGCCCCTGCTTTGCCCTCGTTGCCCTTTAGATGGATGTTTGGGGTAGCCCTTCACTCTTACGCTCCTGTCTCCTTCCCCAACGTTCTATTTTGGCAGTATTAGCATCTCCACTGATCAGCCCAGAACCTGATCAAGCTACCTGTGGCTTGGATGACAAAGGGTCTAGAGCTTGGGCACAGGGGTCACATGGCATCTCTTTAGCCCAAATGTTTGCAACACTCTCCCCTTGCAGACATGCTGAAGGACATCATCAAAGAATACACTGATGTGTATCCTGAAATCATTGAACGAGCAGGCTATTCCTTGGAGAAGGTGATGGGGCAGCCCTGGGGGATGGGCGCACTGGGGAAACCATGAATGAAACAAAAGTATACAGTGGCCCTTTATGAGGAACCATTGAAGCTTACTAATATAGTACCAATGCTGTGCATGTGGGTACACAGTGGCCTAGAGAATAGTATGTGGACCAGCCATGGGTCACATAGAAGTCAGTGGTGAAAACATCTCAGACCTAAGCTCCCAACTTATGGCTTCTGTCTGCTGCTGCACACATCCTCTCCAGTGTTTCATTTTTTTTTGCCAGTCCTGGGTCTTGAACTCAGGGCCTGAGCACTGTCCTTGGGCTTTCTCAAGGCTGGAGCTCTACCACTTGAGCTGCAGCACCACTTCCAACTTTTTCTGTGTATGTGGTACCAGGGAATTGAACCCAGGTCTTGGTGCATGCTAGGCAAGCAGTCTGTCACTAAGCCAAACTCCTGGCTTCTCCTGTGTTCACTTCCATGTCTCCCTAGATTTCCTGTAAACACAAAGTTGATGCTGATGACAATCATATGCTTGTCATGCGTTTACTGTGTACCAAGTACTTAGCTTCATGCTGTATACACAGTCACACTGACTCTTCATACATGCAAAACCCTTAGGTACATGGGGAGCTGCAGGATGCCCAGGAAGCTCATGAAAGCCTAATCTGATCTCACAAGCTATTCTCTCCATTCACAGGTATTTGGAATTCAATTGAAAGAAATTGATAAGAATGACCACTTGTACATTCTTCTCAGCACCTTAGAGCCTACTGATGCAGGCATACTGGGAACGTAAGCTGAGAAAGTGTTGGGGTGGGAGGGGGGACTTCCGCTTTTATCCATACCAATAATTCTCCTTTCCCTCTCCTCCTGCCTCCTCTTAGAAGGTCAGGAAAGTCAGGGCCTATAAAAACCCCTGCCCTAGTTCTTGCACATGGCTCAAACCCTGTATGTTGTAGCAGTGCCTGATTATGATTGGTTAAAGGATGCAGAAGCCTGGGATGGGGCATTCCTGCCATCAGGCTTCTCTCCTCTCCAGAAGCTTTGAAGGCAAGGATGCCTGTTGTTACTTGTCTCTTTCTGTCAAGTGAATCACTTGGCCTTGGTAGAGTGGAGCTCAAAGGGAAGAGAGCATGTGTGTGTGTGTGTGTGTGTGTGTGTGTGTGTGTGTGTGTGTGTGTGTGTGTGTGTGTGTGTGTGTTTGTACTCTGAGGCATACTAGTGTCACTAAGGCTCTGACTTGAAGTCTGTCAGACCTGTGGGCTCTGGGAAAGCAAGGATTCACATTGACTGGGTGCTTGTGTTATATCTGGTTAACCTGCATTCTTCCATTTTCTTGACAACAACCCCTGTATAGAATTAGGATATGCTTTCCCTGCTACTGAATCAGAGACCTTGGCTCCAGAGTCTTCAGTCTTTTGCCTTAGGTCACAGGGAATTGGAAACATAGGCTGGGTTGATTTCTCCCACATCTGAGGACACTGAACAGGGCTCGTGAACTGGCTGGTGTATCTTGGAGATGGCTCCTAGATATAAACGTTCTATCCTATTGTTCCCTTAGGACCAAGGACTCACCCAAACTGGGTCTCCTCATGGTGCTCTTGAGCATCATCTTCATGAATGGAAATCGCTCCAGTGAGGGTGAGTGGCTGGGCATGCAGCTGAATGGGAAACCATGGCTGAAAATCCATGTGTTCATTTTCTGTCCCTGTCTTCTCTTGCCCCCCCTCATCCCTTGCAGCTGTCATCTGGGAGGTGCTGCGCAAGTTGGGGCTGCGCCCTGGGTATGATTGTGCTCTTTCTGCGTTCGCTGTCCGTGTTGTCCTTTGGCAAGAGAGGATGGTCTCACGAAGAGAGGATGGTCTGATGGAGTTGGTGGGGGGTTGGGCTGATTTAGATGCCCCAGGGTTCTGATTTAGGTGAATTAGGGCAAGGTTCTGAATTCTCTCTTCCCCTCTGGCTATCTCTTGAGCTTCCCTATGTTGGAAACTTCTTTTCCATCTTGGAAATGCATAGGTCTACACATGGGAAATCCCACAGTTCCAACTATACTTATTTGTACTTTTTCTCTCTTTTTGGCTCTCAGGATACATCACTCACTCTTTGGGGATGTGAAGAAGCTCATTACTGATGAGTTTGTGAAACAGAAGTAAGTGTGTTTGGTATTGGTCTATTGCAGGTATTTTACCTGTTTCAAAACTGAATGATGAAGCCATAATGCACATATGGATGCAGTAGGTTATTTCCAGGATGATGATAGATCAGGTGTAGTGCCTCTGTTATATCAACTCTCCCCTTGGGTCTTCAGTACCATTCTGCAGGGAGAGGAATTACTGTCATCAGCATTGGAAAACTGACATTCAGTGGGGTAAAGTCATTTGCTCATTTACACAGATAGTAAATGAAAGAGCTGTGTTTAGGATGTGGCTTCAATGACTGGGTTGTTCTCTGTGCTAACCAGAGCTTCATAGGAATTAATTTCCATAAAATTTCTCTAGAACAGGCCAGGTTTTGTCCTTGGGATGTGACCTATATATCTTGACTTCATTTTTCTAACTAGCTTGTATAAGATTACCCATCTATCTTTTACACTTGGGGGCTTAGGTCTCTGGGAAGGAATATTTGAGCTTTGCTCTCAGCTGTAAAAGACTCATTCTGGCCTGGAGTTGACCTCCTGACCAGGTCCACCTTATTGTTTGTCTCTGGAGAACTTATGAACACTCACATAGACAATTACAGGTTTTTTTGAACACACATATATGTTCATGTACACACATCAGTGATATGCATGGATCATGCTACTCTTGGTTGGTTGGCTGTTTCTTTCCTTATGGTGCTGTTGGGAATTTTCTATACTGCATCTTCCCAGTGCTCAGCCAGGCCTCCTTTATGTCCCCTTTGTACTGGGATGTGCTCAGGACAGGGAAGCTGAAGACTAGCTCCTGTGTTTACAACATACCCAGCAGGATTCTGGGGTAGTTGTAGTGAGGGGCACAACACTTGTGGCCTCCTTATAAGCAAGTAACCTATAGGTATCCCCTCTGCATCTCCAAATGGCTTTTAAGTAGGGCCCCTGGGAGAGGGCTCAATATTGTTTGTGAGGAGAATATTTAGTTGGAATATTCTGTTGGAGAATTGCCAGCCAGAGCCTCTCTGAACCAAGCATAGTGGAGCTATGATTGGACTCTTTATTCCTAGAAATAAAGACGTTTATCCTCTCTTTTTAAGGTACCTGGACTATGCCCGAGTCCCCAATAGCAATCCCCCAGAATATGAGTTCTTCTGGGGCCTGCGCTCATACTATGAGACCAGCAAGATGAAAGTCCTCAAATTTGCTTGCAAGGTAATTGGAAAGTTGCATGAACTTGGCATAGGAAGAGCATGTGGTATGTCCAGGCTGAGGTAGTCGGTGCTGATCAGCCTGCAGTTCATATCGAACATTCTAAGACCTCTCTTAGTTGTCAAAAGACTATGGCAGACACTTTGTCTGCATCATTTCATCCTTCCCACTGATAATGACATCACCCTATATTACAGGAGAGAAAACTGAGGCCCAGAAGGGGTTGCTAAGTGACATGCTGAAATAACACAACTAAGGGTCAGTGTAGGGATGGAGCAGTATGTGCAGAACTCCATACAGAATGTGGAAAAGTGCCTAGCAAAGAGTAGGTGCCTAATCGTATGAGTAGGATCCCCTCTAATGGTTGTTATTCCCACTTCAGGTACAGAAGAAGGATCCCAAGGAGTGGGCAGCTCAGTACCGTGAGGCGATGGAAGCAGATTTGAAGGCTGCAGCTGAGGCTGCAGCTGAGGCCAAAGCAAGGGCTGAGATTCGAGCTCGAATGGGTATCGGGCTTGGTTCTGAGAATGCTGCTGGGCCCTGCAACTGGGATGAAGCTGACATTGGACCCTGGGCCAAAGCCCGGATCCAGTCAGGAGCTGAAGCTAAAGCCAAAGCCCAAGAGAGTGGTGGTCCAAATGCCAGCGCCAGTACCGCTGCCGGTACCAGTACCAGTACTGGTGCCAGTGCCAGTGGTGGCTTCACTGCCAACAACAGCCTGAGCGCCACTCTCACATTTGGGCTCTTCACTGGCCTAGGTGGAGCTGGTGCCAGTAGCAGTGGCAGCTCTGGTGCCTGTGGATTCTCCTACAAGTGAGATCAGGTATCTGCCTTGGTGATGATGGAGCTGTCTGGAATTTGTGGGGATGGGAGGAAAAACTGAAGCCTGTGTTGGATAATAATAGGGACAGTGTGCAAAGATACTGCTTTTGGCATTTTATTCCTTCCTCTTTCGTGGCTATCAATTGACATTCTCTTTTACTTGTGTTTGCAGGTACTGGTAATCTCAGCAGTCTTTCTCTTCAAGCCAGGGTGCACCCTCAAAAACATACTCAATACAGCACTCTAGGCAGCCACTATCAATCATTGAACTTAACACTCTGCATTAAATCTATTTGCCATTTCTGAGTTCATTTCTGTTTGTTTTTTTGTTTCTGTTGATATTAGGGATTTTGTGGGGGGGGTGGGCGACACTTTTTTTCTATCACTTTTTAACAGGAATTGGGGAAAGTTTCCATCTGGGTCAATGCTCTATATCACGCACTGCTGTCCTTGACCCTATGGTGGTGGTGTATTCCTGGGAGCAAGATTAGCCCAGTTCTCTGGGCTAGGTTGGACCCCATTGCTAGCCTTCAGGGCAAGTAGGCTTTTTTGAGGTGGTAGAGTCACCCTTGGAAGAGTCCCAAAGGAAGCAAGTTTGGAGCAGAGTACAGAGGTAGAGGAAACTGGACATTATATGTTGACAATTCTTTTGGGTAATATGGATGAAGCGAGTAAGAGGTAGGTAGTTAAGAAAAGGAACAGGAACAAAGGAAGATTTTCATGGGGAAAGAGTATATGGCTTGTAGAGAAGGAACCAATGGGAATGGAGAAGCCCCTAGTCCCTGAGGAGGTGAGAGGGAATGGAGAGTAATACATGGAAAAGGGCATTGTCTAGACAAGACTTTAAGAGGGGACTATAGAAATATATATGGAGTGCTGTAAGGCATGACAGGCTTAGAAAGAACGAGAGAATGTGAGATAAATTTATGGGGTGGTGTTGGCAGATAGAAGTCTGAATGAAGACCATGAATGGGAAGTAGCATTAAGTAAGTATGCTGGGTGGATACTGCATGGCTGACAGCATCACACATTATCTTGGGAAGGGTCAGGAGAAAACTGGAAGTTTGAACTGGGGGATGAAAATGTCCAAGCAATGAGTGGTTGAAGGAACAAAGATGGACAATCAGATCATCTAAATGATGGCAGGAGTTGGCATTGAGTGGATTATGAGTCAAGTACCAAAGTCCTGTGACTGAAGCAGGCAGTGTTCTCCAAAGTACACTGCCCGCTGAGGGACAGGGCTCTTAAGCTATCGGAAACGCATTTCTATATTGGGGTGATACTGCCCTGCACCCTTAGGAAGCCCTCATCATTTCAATTCTACATCACCAGGTTCTTAATCACTGAGCTAGTCTAATGAACAATGAGGCCCTTATCATGGGCACCTTTTCCTTCTTCTTGACTCAAGAAGCAAAGGAGAAATGTTAATTGCTTAAGAAATAGGTTTTGAGGGCCGGGAGTTTGGCCTAGGGGTAGAGTGCTTGCCTAACAGGCACGAAGATTCAAGTTTGATTCCTTGGTACCATACATAGGAAAAGCCAGAAGTGGTGCTGTGGCGCAAGTGGTAGAGCTCTACCTTTGAAAAAGTCCAAGGACAGTGCTCAGGCCTTGAGCTCAAGTCCAGGACTGGCAAAAAAAAAGAAAAAAGAAAACAAATAGGTTTTGAGAGCATGAAAAAAAAAAACATCAGTGGCTTATACCTATAATTTTTGCAGCTCAGGAAGCTGAGGATCACAGTTTGAATCCACCCTTGGCATGAAAGTCCATAATACTCTTTTATTGGGGTCGGGGGGCCGGGGGGGGGGCAGAAATCAGTCATGGGGCTTGAACTCAGGCCCTGGGTCACTGTCCCCAAACTTCAGCTCAAGGCCAGCACTCTACCACTTTGAGCCACAGTACCACTTCCAGTTTTCTATTGCTTAGATGGAAATGTGTCTCATAGAGTTTTGTGCTCAGGCTGGCTTTGAACCGCAATCCTAAGATCTCAGCTTCCTGAGTAAGCTAGAATTATAGGCATGAGTCACCAGTGCCTGACAATCCATAAGTCTCTTATATCCAATTCACCAGCAAAAAGCTGGAAATAAAACTATGGCTCAAGTGGTAGAGCTCTAGATTTTATCTGAAAAAGCCAAGAGACAGTGCCCAAGATCCTGAGTTCAAGCTCCAGATTGGCCAAAAAATAGAAATAGAAATAAAAACCCTCCAACCAGAGTAGTATGGTTGCCTGTTCCCTTGCCTGTTGCCACCACTTGAGACCTGCTTTCACTATAAAATCTTCTGTTGATTCCCAGAATATGGTCTCCTCAAGCAGTTAGGTAGTACACAGGACAAGTAGACAAGGTCAGAAGCCTCTTTGGGCCTCTAGGGAGGACTCCCATATGAACTGTTTAAGGTTACCTCACATTGTCAATGATCCCTAATGGATCCCTAATGAAGGGATGGGGACAATGGAGGGTGGGGAGGAAACTCGGGGAGTGTAATTTTATACCAAAAATTGCATTTGAAGTGCTTCATAGAGTTAAGGAGGAGTCAGTTGTGAACAACTCTTCCCTCACCATTTACATTCCCTCCACAGGCAAGTGAGCTTTAGGACTCTCCACCTCTCCCCCACCTCCAAGCCTAGAATTTGATAGGACAAAGGCTAGTGCTCTACCACTTGAACCACAGCACCACTTCTAGTTTTCTGGTGGTTCATTGGAGATAAGAATCTCACAGACTTTTTGTGCCCAGGCTACTTTTGAACCATGATCTTCAGGTCTCATCCTTCTGAGTAGCTACGATTACAGGCATGTACAAATAGCACCCGGCCCGTTTCTTATCATTTAAGAAGACTTTAGACATTTTTGTCTCAACAACACCCCTGTCTGTGATTTGATTCCAAGTATGTATATCATATCATTGTGGATAGTTATGCTTTACACATAAAAAGAATTAGCATAAATTAACTAATTTTATTCAACACAAAGTTAAAATGATGAAAATATTTTATGTTAAAAGTTAAGTATGAGAAACTAGGTACCAGTGGCTTACAGCTCGAATCCTAGCTACTCAGGAAGCTGAGATCTGAGGATTGCAGTTCAAAGGCAGCCTGGGTAGAAATGTCTCTGAGTCTGTTATCTCCAAT
The DNA here is from genome assembly GCF_031878675.1 of Megascapheus bottae. Lineage (NCBI taxonomy): Eukaryota > Metazoa > Chordata > Mammalia > Rodentia > Geomyidae > Megascapheus > Megascapheus bottae. The sequence goes on along the minus strand of NC_143547.1, from coordinate 35,865,969 downwards.
TAATCAGCAAATAGCTGAAAGTAGAGCTGTGGCTCAAGTAGTAGAACCAAGGCCTTGAATGTAAAATGTTAAGGAATAGCACCCAGGCCATTGGTTCAAGCCTTAGCAACTGCACAAAATAAATAAATATGAAGGTAAATCCATGAGAAACCCAAGTACAGCAACTGCCCCTTTTACTATAGCCCATTGGTTGCTTGGCTCATTGAACAAGCACAGAGTGTCTGCAGAAAGAACTTAATGAAATTGCTTGGGTTGGATTACCCTGTTCCTTTCAGTGAGCATTCACCTGGGACACCAATATTCCCATGCAGCCCATTCTGAGAGTGTGGTTCACTTACTTCTCAATATATGGGCGAACAAAACAATTTGAACTGTGCTTTGTACATCATGTGCGATCTTCAAGTATTTTATTGCATTATTACCACTATCAGTTCTGTGATCTGTTTCTCTGTGGTCTCTGGCCGTCTGGCCTGACTTCATCCAAATTGGCATAGCTCAGTGCCCCTGGCCAGGTTGCTTTCTGGTTAAAGAGATCCACCAGATGCATAGTCCCTAGGACAATTGAGTTGTTATTGGCAAAAACAGCTTGTACTTTTTTGTGGAGGGGGGTTGCTGGGGATTGAATCCAGGGCTTCACCCTTCCTAGACAAGCTCTCTACCACTGAGCTACTTCCTAGCTGAGGTTGTGCTTCAGTTCTCCCACTGGAGCTCGTTACAGGATCTGTACATCATTGCAGTCTGTCAGACTTTCACTCAACTCAATTTATTCATTCAACCACCATGGATTGGGATACTGAATTTGCAGGCCTGTACTATGTTCAAGGCTGTTCTTCTCTAGATATAGTGAATCCATGGAAAGAAACAATGACAGAACTGAGAGAAGCTGTGAAAACCTGTAGGAGGCCAGAGGAACCGGATATCTGCTTTGCTTCTGGAGATAGTTGTGTTATTAGTCGCTAGTGGTGTTGATAGTTTGAATGTGAAATGTCCTTCAAAGGTTCATGTGCTGAAGGCTTGGTTGCCAACAGATGGACATTGAGGAAGTGATTGGATCATTGAAGACTCTAACCTCAATAGTAGACTAATCTGCTGACAGATTCATATGTTGCTGACATTATTGGGCTGTGGTGGAAAGTAGACCTAGCTGGAGGAAGTGGGTCACTAGAGGCATACCCTGGAAGGATAGATAGATAGGTAGATAGATATGGATCCCCAGCTACTTTTCTCATTCACTCTGCTACTGGCTGCTATGCAGTGAACTTACTTCTGCCATGCCTTTTTGCCATGATATTTCTACCTTGCCACAGGCCTAAAAGCAATGGACCCAATTGTCTACAGACTTAAACAATAACCACAAATAAATTTTTCCTGCTTGTATATTCTCTCAAATGGGGCAAGTAGTGATTGCCTAGCATGCACGAAGTCCTGGGTTCGATTCCTCAGTACCACATACACAGAAAAGGCCAGGAGTGGATCACTAGCCTTGAGAAAGTCCAAGGAGAGTGCCCAGTCCCTGAGTTCAAGTCCTAGGACTGGCAAAAAAAATTCTCTCAGGTATTTTGTCACTGTGACAAAAATGAACATGCGTTGCCAAATATATGTACATAAGTGTACATGAGTGCACATTATCATCTACAAATAAAAACAGTTATTGTCTACATTGACAGTCTGTGTACATGAGCAGGAGTCTTTGCTTAGGAGGTAGGGCACATGGACTAATCCAACCAGCTCCCTGTAACCATCTGTGTGAGCTCTCAGGCACACCCTGTCCCTCTCTGGACAAATGTCCTGCCTGTAAGACCTACTAGCCTGGTCTCTGGCAAGCACCTAAACCATAAAATCACCAGGCATACAGTAGGTTGAACACGAGTAAGAACAACAGCAATGGGAGGGTTAGTCAGTGGGAAGTGATTTCCAAACCAGACCTGGTCCACGGTCCCTGTAAGCATGGGGAGTATGTGGATGCAAAGCACTTGAGACATAGCCACATGTTCAGCCAAGCCCTGAGTTGTGTGAGCAGGGCCAGAGAGAGTTACATCCAAGAGATGCCAGGCTTCATGTAGGATTCTGAAACAGAGTGATGCCTCCAGTGGCCACTCCCCAGTTCTGAGAGTGGGGATCAGATCAAAGTCGGCCTTGAGGGGAGACTGACGATCTGGAAGGAACAGAAGGAGCCTTGCAGACTGAGGCAGTGATGAGCTTCTGTCCAGCTGAGGCTAAGCAGGAAGGCCTGTTTGTCTATCTTGTACTGGCTACATGGCCTGGGGCTGGTTCTGGGCCTCATCCTGCTGATTCATAAACCTGTGACAGGCTGATGTGAAGATGAAATGAGGCCACAGATGTGCAAGCAGATGGTGCCGTGACTGTGCATAGGGGGCTAATAAATGACAATGATGACAATAAATGTTCCTGTTGCACCTCATTTCCCAGTGACCCCACCCCCAGGCGGTCCTCTAGCAAGCAGTACCTGTGCTAATCAGCCTGGGCAGAGGGCCAGGTGCTGGGACCTGGACCCACAGTGTGCAGATCACTCTGTCTAGTGTGGGGAAAAAACTTGCCCTGAGAGTCAGAGTTGGGCCAGATGGGGGAGAGATGGAGCTCTGGGCTTGATGACCTGCCAGGGAGAAGGAGGGAAGGATGGGCACATGCCTAGGAGCAGATCATGGAGTGGATCCTGGAGCAGGAGCTGGGCTGTAGGGACAAGTGGTGACAATGTGGTTCCCGTAGTGAGGTGTGAGCAATGTCTACCTTGGGTCAGAGGGACCAGGGAACTCAGGAAGCTGTCTGTGCCCATGGTTGTCACCAGCTGACATGGGAACAGAGGGCACCAAGGTGGACCTGAGCCAAGGCACAGAGCTAGACCGTGATGAGGGCGCCCATCAAGCAGGGGTACAAGGTGGGCATTTGTCTGTGGCTAGAGAAACAGCCCATTTGGGTTGGCCTGGAATAACAAGAAGTCATTAGATTTGCAGAAGCAGTTGGCACATGGAGTCTTTAATGGCTCTGTCAAGACAGAATGGCTGGCAGTATAGAAGAGTGACTGATACCTGACCAAGGCCAGCTCAGTGTGAGCCCACATGATTGTCTGGCATGAGGTGTTCAAGACCTGCATGCAACCTCTGAGGTTGAGTTCACTCTCACCATGCTAGCACAGGTAGATGGAGTGAAGGATGACATGGATGTTCATGAGGTAGTAGACTGTGTGACTTGATTCAATATATAGTGTGTCCCACATCAAAGTGTTTTTGTTGTTTTTGCTGGTCCTGGCCCTTAAACTCAAGGCCTGGGATTTCTCAATACTTGGAAGATTGAGCTTTACCACATGAACCACAGCACCATCTCCAGCTTTGTCTGTGTATGTGGTAGTGAGAAATCGAACCCAGGGTTTAACACATGTGAAGCAAGCATTCTACCACTAGGCCACAGTCCTAGCCCCACGTCAAATATATTTTTTTGCTAGTCCTGGGGGATTGAACTCAAGGCCTGAGCACTGTCCTTGGACTTTGTCAAGGCTAGAGCTGTACCACTTGAGCCACACCACCATTTCCAGCTTTTTTCTATATATGTGGTACTGAGGAATCAAACCCAGGTCTTCGTGCATGCTAGGCAAGCACTCTACCACTAGGCCAAACTCCCAGCCCTCAAAGATCTTGATGTAGGACAGGTGGCTGAGCCAGATGGAAGCAGGAGCAAGGGCAGCTCAGGGGCTGATGGTGGGGAGTGCTCTTCCATGCCCACCATTACTCTTTCCTGTTCTCTCTCCACCGGTGCATTCTTGATCTGTGATTTGAGAAGGAGGCTCTGTGTCAAAGCAACACCCAGGCTTCCTTATGCTGCATAAAAGAGGCACTGGGGTGGGGTGGGCTGGACAGGAAGTATGTTGGTATGGGAGGGGGTGGGTGTGTAAGTGGGAGGTGATGCCTCCCACCTTACCTTTTGGTTGTCCTTTAGCACAGAGGCATCGGCCTGCCCGGCTTCCAGCTGGGCTCCGAGGGTGGGGAGGAGCCCAGGAATGAGGCCCCTAAGCAGCACAGGTGACCTTGGGGCCCAGCCAGGCCCCAGCTCCTCAGAGACCCCACACAGCTCCCCTGAGAGCAGAGGCACAGGAGCAGGCAGCTCACACGGCCACCCTCCCGGATCTGTGCAACTGCACATCCTGGCTGATTTGACCCTGCTGAGGAGACAGGCATGGGGTGCACACAGTGCAGAGAAGACACACACACTGCCCCATCCCCACTCACGGGCCTCACACGACTCAGCACGTTGCTCTGCCTCTTTCCCCAACCCCAAAACGCGCTTGGGTGGAGGAAATGCCATCTGTGGCCCAGGACCAGGAGGGGAACTTGGCAACGGTGCTCCCCAAATGGACAGAGCAGTGAAGGCTGCATGCTGGTCTTGAGAGTGAGCACTGGTATCCACACTCCCAAGATGCAGACGTTCCCATAGGACATAGGGGCTTTCCACGGTTCTGCTGCACTTTCCTGGCCACATGGACTGCCAGGGAAGCAGGCGTGGTCAGTCCTGGGCTATGGACAGGGAGACTGGTGGTGGGAGGGAGGGATGGCTGGTCCAGGGCCACAGGGCAGCAGCAGGGACCTGGGCCTACAGGACAGGCCATGTGAGTGCTGCAGCCTCTGCTCTTGAGCCCTAGGCTAAAAATGGCAGCTCCCTCCCCCTTCTCCTTAAAGGTTAAAACAGAGGATAGAAGCAATCCTGAGGGGATCAAACAAAACAAAGATTTCTGGATGGAAGGAAGCCCAGGGAATGTATGTGAGCAGGCGCCCAGGAGTATAGGGGCTCCCTTTGCCCCTAAGCTTCCTGACAGCTGGAGCAGGAAGGAGGGGAGCAGAATTCCCAAGTCTCCATTTTCTCGGGGGCGGGGGGGGGGCAGAGAGAGGCCCAGAGAGAGACATGTCTAAATGGACACTTGTGTCGGACTCAAATTCCAGAGCAGTTGCTCTTGTGGCCAGCTCAGCAAACATCCGGGACCAGCAAGTCAGCAGTGATTTCATGAGCCCTACAAGGCTCATTCCCACACGTGCTGCAGGGAGAGAGAGGCAGAGGGGAGGAAAACACATGCAGCTCTGTCCCACAGGGAAACCCTGCTACTCTGCTATTTCCCACAGTCGGGAGGGTATGGGAGAGACCCAGGCCCCGTGTGTGTGTGTGTGTGTGTGTGTGTGTGTGTGTGTGTGTGTGTGTGTGTGTGTGTGTGTGTGTGTGTGTGTGTGTGTACCCCTGTGCTCATCCCAGCACACTGCCTCTCTGGGAGGAGACCCAGGCTCCTGGTAGACTTGAGGACTTATGAGCCAGTGGTCTGGACAGAGGCCAGCTTGGAGGCTAGTGGGGCAGGGAGAGGTTGTGAGTGAGGCACAGACTCTAGAAGTGGGGCCCAGGGCAGAGCTGGCCCTTGATGGAGGAGGAAGAGGAGGAAGGTGGAAGCTGTGTGGTCTGCTCCCACTCCTCTTTTCTTCCAGTTCTTGTGCAAAGCCCACAAACTATTTTCCTACCACTGGACTCTACTTTTCTGCAACCACCTGTGTTCTCTCCTCACATATGGGCAAGCTTGCTCAGAGTCGCAGCTGTATTGAGTGTGTCTTCTTTCTCCTCAATTGCCCAGAACCCTTCACCTCCTTCATTCCTGTCCAAATATGTGGCAGTGTATGTGTCAAGGTATGCAGGGGCAGAAAAGAAAAGCATGCTAAGAGGATGTCATATAAAGAACTGCATAGAGATATGGTAGGGCCTCTTCTGCCAGGGAGAGAGAGATGTCTCCCTCCTGTAAGAGGACATGACAGGATATGGCCAGCAGGTGGCAGCAGGTGGCAGCATGTGATGCTCTATCAGGTGGGTGTGATTTGTACATGGAGGCAGTCAGCTGCCTCTTTCCTTCCCCTTTCCACAATTGCCTGGAGGAGAAATGTAGCTAGTCAAGGTAGGATCGAGCATAAAAAGCACACTCAACACCCCCATTTCCTGTGGGCTATGACTCTGCCGCCATCCTGGAACCCTGCACTCCTGTCCCCTGTGTGGCTTGTGGCTGGGAGTCTCACCTGTCAAATGCCCTACCTCCATCTGCTCTTTCCCTCAGTCTCCTGTCTGTCATGCACAGAGCTGTGTGGTGTGGGGGACACTGAAGGAAATGCCAACTAGGTGCCACTTCTTGCCTCTTGGGGAAGGGGAGGAGGGGACACTGACTGGAGGGAGTGACATGCCCTTTGCACCACAAGACAATGTGGGATGGAAACCAAAGTAAAGGGAAAAGAAGATCAGGGACCGCTCTGTGACTGTCCAGGGGCTTTAAAAGTGCAAAGAACTGGTCCTTGTGAAAGAAAGAAGACCTCAGAGCCAATATGGCTGCCGGATGACAGGGAAGGAGGTGGAGTCAGCCTGTTCCATGCACAATGCTTGCTGTGGCTGAAGAGTGGGAAGGATAGACTTGAGATACAAATAGTAAGATGTGAAACAATTCTGTAGAGTCACACAGTGGTCAATTGTGTAATATACGTGACTAGGAGCCTTACAGGAAATAACATTGCGAGGTCCTGTGTCTGACTTGTTTAGCAGTTGTTGTAAGGAGCTGAGACATAAGACCTACATAAAGCCATGGAAACTAAGGAAAATGAGGGCTGATTCTGAGTTTGGCTTTCTTGGGATGAACAATTTAGCACCATAAAAAGCAAAAGACAAGGGTGCCTGGCTGCAAGGGTACAAGAGGACTGAAAATGACTTTCAAGTCTGGAGAGAAATGAGCCTGTGGATGGTGACACCCAGTTTAATAATGACACATAAGGGAGGGAGGCCAAGCTCAGAGACAACGCTTAAACTTCCCTAAACTGAATCTATGATCCTCCTGAAGGGAACAAACAAATCTAACTGGGGAAAAAAATAAAACAGTTCTGCCTGGTATAGGGACAACAATGCTTGTCCTCTTTGCTAGAGTGACATGCAGCCAGCCATTTTACATCTACAATGAACTGGCCCATGGTTTGTTTCTGTGAGGATGTGAGATGTACATGGACATCTGGAGTGGGGAGGAAGACATGGGTCACAGATGGTATCTAACATATATACTGCAAAGATGTCAGAGCAGAAAATGGTTGCAGCCAGAAGACAAGAACCCTGATGGTGACACATAAGAGGTAACCCTCAATCGCCTGAGGAGTTAATGGTCTCAGAATGCCAATACCAAACCCTTTCGATAAAACAAGACTCCATGTCGATTGTGACATGAACAGTGACAGCACGAAGGTTCCTCACGGAGAAGGGCCACACATGAGCACATTGAGTTTGGAAACACGCTGGGGTCCTAGTTTCCTTTGGTGACAAGTGGAAAGGGAGGTGGAATGATAGAGAGGCTTGCCAGCTCCACAGGAGTGAACTGGAGGTGAGACAGTGGCAGGTGCCAGTCTCCTTAGCATGGATGCTGTGGAGAGCAAAGACCATTGTTAAAAGTGGGAAGAGCCCAACACCATTGGCCCAGACCTGTAATGATAGCTACTCAGAAAGCTGAAATCTGAGGATCACGGTTCAAACTCAGCCTAGGAAAGGAAAGTCTGTGAGACAATAACTCCAATTAACTACCAAAAAGCTGAAATGGGACCTGTACCTCAAGGGATAGAGGAATAACCTTGACCAGTGCCCAGGACCTGAGTTCAAACCTCATGACCAGCACAAAGTATTTACAAATGTGAAGAAACTTGGGGCAAAGGGTTGTGATCTTGGAGGATACAGACCCCTCGTGAAGAAGATCCTATGGGGTTTGAGCTGGGGGGGGGGGTGAGTGGGCAATGGGGGAGGGGCAGAGCATGCACAGGGCAGGCAGAAGGTGCTTGTGGAGCTGCATGGTGATAACCAGAGGGAAAAGTCTATGCACATGGCCACCCTACCCAACCTCAGGGTGGGTTTTACCCACATGGGGGGAAAATCTTTGTCCTTCCATGTCCCTCCTGGCTGCGTGTGGGATGGGACAACCACACTGAGGAGGGCAGCCCCGCAGCACCCACATCAGGGGTGTGGAGGCACAGAGGAGTTCCGACCAGGTGGCATGGCCTTCCCCAGTTCCTACACACCCAGGCCTGGCAGGCTCACAGGCTGCCAGCTGGCTCCTGCTCATGGCCCGGGCGATAGCAGGCGGGGTGGTAGAGGCCTTGGGGAGTGGGCTGCAGTGCTAGCCCTGGGTGCACACACAGGCCTCCCATGCACAGAACTACTTTGAAGCCAGAGGAAGCCACCATGTGCTCTTTGCCCCTGTTGCGGGAGGAAGCAGTGAAGAGCCTGGTGGTCCCAGCTTGCCCAAGGGCAGAGAGGAGGATGGACTGTTTCCCTGGGCAGGAGGAGCTGCTGCAGGCTCCTCCTTCAGGCTTCAGGCAGAGGCTTCAGGGGAGCGCGGGGCCTCAGCAAGCCCAGACATCCCTGGGCTGAGCTGACTCTGGTCCTGAGGGGCCTCCCAGCCCCCTAGCCTTCCCCCAGCTGGCCCAGCCCCCAGGCTCTGCAGAGGCAGAGGGAGAGGTGGAGGGGGCAGGGGCCAGCGGCCAATCACATCCCGGACAGCCCCAGGCATCTGTACCTGGTGCAACCAATCCCCTCTGTACAGCCAGCTCAATTGGCCTCTGCTGCCTCCTCCCCTCCCTGCTCTGCCCAGCAACAGCAGAAAGGAGGTTTGAGGGGGTGAGGGAGGCCCTGCAGACTCCCAGCCCTTGGCAGCAAGGAGCTGGGCCCCAGGCTCATTCTATGGAGGGAGGTCAAAACAATACTTGGAGTTCCTGGAGCCCAGGCCCACGTCCCTGGGGGACCCTCAGCTCTCTCACGGACAGGAACTCACATATTACAGAGATCCTGATCCTTGGAGCCCTGGGCCCCAAGCCAGTCTTCTTCACTCCACAGCTCTGGGCAAGGCCTGGGATGGAGGGCTGAGCAGCCAGCAGAGCCAGTTCTGCTGTGGAGGGAGACCTGAAGCTGCAGCCAACCTCCACACACATGGCCACTGAGCGGGAGCCAGGGAGGCTGCCCGGGATGGACGTGCAGGCTGTTGCTGGGGGAGAGTCTGAGGGTCTGGTGACACTGCACTCACCCTTCTTCCTCTTGTTGCTTTTCCTTCTGTTTGTCCAGATTTATGGGGGTTATTTCATTCACTACTTTGCCCCCAGGGGCCTCCGGCCTGTGGAGAAGAATGTGGTGTTTGTAATTGACGTGAGCGGCTCCATGTTTGGGACCAAGATGAAGCAGGTACAGCTGAGCCTCGGGGCCTTCCTAAGAAGTCCTGAGGATACATTCCCACACACCCTACCCTCACCCAATCTCAGCCCCTCAGATCTGACCAGTTGGGGTCTCCCTAGGGACCTGGTGCCTTCCCCAGTGGGAGCCACACTTCCTGCAGCTACAGAATCTGAGCAACCTTGAAACATTGCTCTGTGGGGCTTGAAAGCACGAATAGCCTCCATCCCATATTTCCAGGGCTCAATACTTCCCCAGTTCACTGAACCCTCACGACAGAGAGCCCAGTGATGCTAGACTCCTGAACCAATGTGACCTTTGGTAAGGAAGAGTGAGTCTTGCAGATGCCTCCTCACCTAGGGTGTAGGGGAATGGTGTTTTGAAACCGAGAGGCCTGATGGTCTAGGGTGCTAAAATGGTAGCACTGGAACTCCTACAGTTCTGGGGCCTTGTAACACTTCCATCTGTCACCCTTGAACCACTAGCTTCCCTGAGCCTAGTGTCTCAGTCATGGAGTTCTAGAAGCTGCATTTCCAGCCAGGCTGCAGAAGGATATGAAATTCAAGTGTTCTGGCATAGTAGAGCCTTTGAACCCGGAACCCTTTGACCCCAGAGCCCTGGTGAGCTAATGCTAACCAGGTGAGCTAAGCTATTTTGATGACTCACCCAGCGTGTGGTCTCACAGGATGTGTCTCAAATGGGCTTCAGTGCAAAGGAGAGACAGATCAGACTCCAGCTATTTGTGCTCTTTCCATCTTACTCAGGTGTGTGGAGCTCAGGATGCCTGGTGAAGCTCATCTTGCAGGGACACAAACAAGTGGGTTGAGGGCCTGAACCTGAGCCACAGAACTGTGGGTGTCTTTCTCTCCTCTAGTCTTTAACACTGCCTCAGCCTGGGTCCCCCATGCTATGGGCAGGCTACAGCTGAGACTTTTTTTGGTGCTTGTCTAGAGGTTATATCTTTGGAGAAACGCATTTTCCTGTAGATTTTTCACTGAAGGCTAACCTTCTACCACTTGAATGATAGTTCTACTTCCAAGTTTTTGGTGGGTAATTGAAGATAAGAATGACATGGTGCCCAGCCCTGGTTACTTATCTCTGTCATCCTAGTTACACAGGAAGCTGAGTTCTGAGTATCTCTGTTTGAGGCCAGCCTGGCATGAAAGCTAACAAGATTTTTTTTTGCCAGTCCTGGTTTGAACTCAGGGACTAAGCACTGTCCCTGGACTTTTTCAAGGCTAGAGCTCGACTACTTGAGTCACAGAACCACTTCTGGCTTTTTTTCTATGTATGTGGTACTAAGGAATCGAACCCAGGTCTCTGTGCATGCTAGGCAAGCACTTTACCACTAGGCCAAACTCACAGCTCCTGACAAGATTCTTATTTACAATTAACTTCCAAATAGCCTGAAGAGTACCTGTACCACAAATAGCAGGGTGGTATCCTTGAGTAAAAGAATCTCAGAGAGAGCATTCAGGCCCTGAATTCAAGCACCAGGAACCCCCCCCCCACACACACACACAGAGTCTCCTGAGAGCTTCCGCCTTGGCTGGCTTCAAATCACAATCCTCAGATCTCAGCCTTATGATTAGCTAAGATTACCTGTATTGATATGATGAACAGGTGCCTGAGACAAAGTGTTATTTTTAAGAAATATTAAAACTGAATCAGGATGGAGAAATATGTATCTTAAATACTTTGATCTACATAAAGAAAGGAGAAGGAATAAATGGGGATAGAAATATTTTCTTCTGTTGTCTGTCACTTATTAGATTTTGGATATAATAATACAATAATATATTGATGAAATAGTGCTTATGTACAAGTGAAATTGATGAAAGCAATGCTTTTGTAAGGAACAGAAGGAAACATTTGGGAATATTTTATTACAAAATTATTGTACTATGCATGAAGCTTGTGGAATTATTTGAAAGCAGATTTATGTTTTACATACATATTGCAAACTGTAAAGCAATTGTGTGTGTGTGTGTGTGTGTGTGTGTGTGTGTGTTTGCAGATTTGTCTGCACATGTGAGTACATGCAGAGGCCCCGGTGTACTGGGGCTTGAACTCTGAGTCCTGAACATTTTCCTCAATATTTTTGTTCAAGGCTGGAGCCAAATGAGCTATAACTCCACTTCTTTATCGTACTTAGTTATAGGAATCTCTGGGATTTGTCTCCATGGGCTGGTTTTAATCTTGATCTTCACCTTAGCCTCATGAGTAGCCAGAATTACAGTATTGTCACCTGAATTGTTATTTTTCTTTAATTGTAATATGTATCCTATCCAATGTTACTTATTAGAACCATGTAAAGTGCTTTCTTTTAACTAAAAAATATACAAAATTTGATGCTATAGAAGTGAAAAGAGTACAATGGCAGGAAGTTGAAAATAGTTACAAATATGTCTAATGTTTTACTATATGTCTAACTTTACTATACCAGAATCCTCATAAATATCAATTGTTTAAATATACCAAGTTAAAAGGGTCATGGCCAAGCGCAGTGGCTCAAGCCTGTAATCCTAGCTATTCAGAAGGCTGAGATCTGAGGATCAAGGTTCAAAGCCAGCCCAGGCACAGAAGGACCCGAGACTCTTATTTCCAATAACCTTTAGAAAATAGGAAGTGGGTCTGTGGCTCAAGGATAGGGCAGGAGCCCTGAATTTAAGAGCTCAGGAATAATGCCCAGGCCCAGGGGTAGGGTGGTAGCCTTGAGCTGTAGAGCTCAAGGACAGTGCCCAGGCCGAGTTCCAGCTCCATGACCCAAACACACAAAAAGAGTCTCAGCCCAGGATATGGTAAGGACATAATGTTCATCGCTGTACTGTTTACAATAATCAAGATGAATGAATTTTTTTAATGTGGTACATATATACAATGGAATTCTACATAGCCACCAGACAAGATAAAATAATGACATTCGCTGGAAATGGATGGAACTAGAGCAAATCATATTGAGTGAGACAAGCCAAGACCAAAAAAACAAAAGGTGCATAGTTTCTCTGATACTTGCATTTTAGATCAAAAACTGGACAAGACAAGACAAACTAAATAGGACTTAATATGCCCATACCCAGTGAAGCCAAAGGAAGATGGGACAACCAATACCCTAGCAAAGGGAAGAAATGTACATAACACCCGATTTGGAAGAAATGGTTCTATGTCAATGTTCCAAGTGTTTAAGCTTTTGCTCTATGTAAGATTAGAGTGTTTTGTATATTTAAATATTTATAAATCTGTAGACTACAACAATGATGCTTAGATGAAAATTACTATGCCACACTACTGTAAACTTTATGTAACTACTTAATCTCAATAAAAAAGTGTCATTGTGGATAAGTTATGAACATTATGCTGAGTGCAAAAATATCTCACTATAACTGTAAAGCCACAGATAGATTAAATGCGATAGAGAAATATGTACTTTACTGACAGAAATCAAAGGAAACCTGGATTGGTCATATTAATTACAGATAAAGTAGAGCCACAAAATTGCTTGCACATTATTATTAATTATTATTATTATTATTGTTATTATTATTATTTTGCCAGTCCTGGGCTTGGGCTAAGGGCCTGAGCACTGCCCTTGGGTTTTCTCAAGGATAGAGCACTACCACTTGAGCCACAGCACCACTTCTGCCTTTTTTCTACGTATGTGGTACCAAGGAATTGAACTGGGTCTTCGTGTATGCTAGACAAGCACTCTACCACTAGGCCAAACTCCAGCCCCTCACATCATTATTATTATCATTATCATTATCATTATCATTATCATCATTATTATTAGTCATGGGGCTTGAACTCTGGGCCTGGACACTGTCCCTGAGCTCTTCAGTTCAAGGTTACTACGCTACACTTGAGCCACAGCCCCACTTGTAATTTTCTAGTGGTTAATTGGAGCAACAACAAAACAAAACAAAAAACAATTATTGTATTAACATGTAAGATACAGTGATTGGGACCCCTGTCTCTCCCTTTCTCTCTCATCTAGTCGCTTCTTTACAGCTGCCAGGCTATCTTTTATTACTCCAGTGTGGTTCACCCAAAAGCAACATTCTCCTCCCAGGGCGAACCTCAACCCTCTAGGAACAATATATCTAGTCCTCTTCTGTTCTGGAGGACAACTTCAGCTAGGGACCTCAGTGAGTTCTCTGGGAGTCTGAAAGTCCAGGATCCTCACATGCTGTCTTCATGTAGGAGTGATGAACCCAGTAGCTTGTTCCTGCTACCTTCACAGTGGTTGGAGTGCTGGGAATCACAACGTAGGTTCATTTGAGTGCCAGGGTACTGGAACCCAGACGATGAACATGTCCCCAGATCAACTTGTAAGGCCTGTAAGGACTGGATTGAATCATGGTTAACAGTGCCAGCTGCGATAACACATGGCTGGGGGGGGCAACAATTGTTGTCAGACTCGGGTAGACAGCATTCTTTGGTTTGGAGAGGCATTGACCTTCTCCCCACCCCCCATGAGGAGGGATATCCGCTTGGGTGAGGGTGGGCCTGCTTTGTGTGGAGACCTTCTCAATTTGCTCTCCAACTCCAACTAAGGTGCTAGGTAAATTCAAACACCGGGCTGTAACCCTATTGGTTACCAGCGTGTGGCCGGAGCTGGCAATGGTCCCTCTGTGTATGTAACTGTCCCATTGGCTACCTGTGTGGCCAGGTTCGACCGCATGGGTTTTGCCCTTAAAAACCCAGTGTGAGAGCTGCTCGGGGTCACAGTGTCAGCTCCCGAGTCTGCATTGGGTCCCTGGCCGGTCAGTTCACCATCTATTTCCCCTGGCTGGTCAGTTCATCTACTTCCCCAATAAATCCACTTTTTATATGAAAAAAGATACAGTGATTAGAAAGAGCTTTTAATAATTTGACTGGTCTGTTATTCTTTGAATTTGAAATGTCTCTCAGAAATTCATTTGTAGAAAGAAGGCTTGACCCCCAAGCTGGTGGCAGCCTCCCTTGCTCTGGATTTTCCTGCTATTTCTTTCGGCTTCCTGGCTGCCATGAGAGGAGCAGCTTTGCTCCACCATGCCCTTCTACCACAAAGTTCAGCCTCACTAAAAGTTCACAGTGATGAGAACCGCTGACTAAGAAGTGAAACCACTGTAATTATGACCCAAAATAAATCTTTCCTCCCTTAAGTGATGAAAGGCTGTTAAATGGCATTGATGAATATTACATCAATTATAGCTGAATGTACATCCTTTTTTCAAACTAAGTTTAGTTTCATTATGATTTTCTTTTTGCCAGTACTGGTTTGAACTCAGGGCCTGAGCACTGTCCTTGTGCTTTCTTGAGGCTAGCACTCTACCACTTGAGCCACAGCACGACATCCAGATTTTTCTATGTATGTGTTACTGAGGAATTGAACCCAGGTCTTCTTGCACACTAGGCAAGCACTCTACCACTAGGCTAAACTCTCGGCTCTATAAGTTTTAGTTTGCATATAATACTTAAGCATATGTTAGGGTATAGTGTGGTGTTTGGGTACATGTATAACTCTATACATCAAAGCAATTAGCAAATCTATCAATTCCAACATATTCCTTTGTAGTAAGATCATGAAATTTTTTGCTCTTCTATCTACTTGAAAATATAAATATTCTTGCTCTACTATTGCTATAGTCATTCTTCTCTACATTAGTACACCAGCAATTTTCTTTTGCCAGTCCTAGGGCTTGAACTCAGGGCCTGGGCACTATCCTTGGGCTTTCTTTTTTAATTGATTAATTTTATTGTTGGGGTAATGTATACAGGGGTTACAGGTACATTTGTTAGGTAGTAGGTGCATTGCTTCTTACAAACTGATACTCCTTCTCATGTTTTTGTCCCCATTTCCCTGCCCCCACACCTTCCCAACCATCTTGTTTTTCCCCCTTCCCTTTCCTATTTCAAATAAACAAATAAGCGTATATACAATATGCCAGGTAACAAAGTCAGATACTGTAATAATATGAGATTAACCGAAGGGCAATGAAAGAGAATGGAAATAACATAGTACATTACGAACAACAATCACACAAGATAAAGCTCTTGTTTCTATATTCTAGAAATCCTTTCTTTTTTCTGCATTTTTCATTGTAATTAGTAAAAGGGTTACAGGATATTTGCTAGATAGAAGGTGCATTAATTCACATACATTGATACATTTTCACATGTCTTGGTACCCGTTTCCCTCCCCCCCCACACCCCCCATAGAAATCCTTTCATTTAGGCTCATCCTGTATGATTTTTTATGTACCTAGGATTTGAACTGTTGTAATCCTCTGCTAGGAGAGTCCTAGATATGTACTAATTATTACAAATGAGGAAAACTATGGAGCCTATGTTCCTTTGAGTCTGGCTTTTTTCACTTAATATGATTTTTTCCAAGTCTTTCCATTTCCTTACAAATGGGGCAATGCCGTTCTTTCTGATGGCAGCATAGAATTTCATTGTGTATAAACACCACATCTTCTTGATCCAGTCATCAACTGAGTGGCATCTGGGCTGATTCCATATCTTCTCTATGGTAAAGTGCTGCAATGAACATCGTTGAGCTAGTGTCTTTAGTATGTCCTCATTTCTGGATGAGTGAATAAATGCCAAGGAGTGGAATTGCTGGGTCATAGTAGGGCTCTATGTTTAGTCTTTTGAGGAACTTCCATACTGCTTTCCATAGTGGTTGAATGAGTTTACACCAACAGTGTAGTAGTGATCCCTCCTGGTCACACCCTGCCAGTATCTGTTGTTATTAGATTTCTTGATCCTGGCCATTCTAACTGGAGTGAGGTGGAATCTAAAAGTTGCTTTGATTTGCATTTCTTTTATGGCCAGAGATGTCGAGCATTTCTTCTATAGGCCATTCTTATTTCCTCTTCAGATTAGTCTCTCTTTAAGTCTTTAGCCCACCTTTTAATGGGATGATTGTTTCTTAGAAGATTTGTTTTGAAAAGATTCAATTTTTTGTAGCTGTTGATATATTTTAGATATGAGGCCTTTATCTGTTGTATGGCTAGTGAAGATGTTCTCCCACTCTGTGGACATTCTATTTAACTTGCTAGCTATGTTCTTTAGTATACAGAAGCTCTGCAGTTTAATGCAGTCCCATTTGTCCAAAGTTTCTTTAATTTGTTGTGTTTCTGGGTCTTTATTAAGAATGTTTTGACCTGTGCCAAGGAGACCTAGCGTATCTCCTATTTCTTCTTGTAACATTTTCAGGGTGTCTGCTTTTACCTCAACGTCTTTGATCCATTTGGAATTAATCCTGGTGCAGGGTGACATAGAAGGATCCAACTTCAGTTTTCTGCAGGTGCTTAAACAATTCTTCCAGCACCACTTGTTGAAGAGGCTGTCTTCCTTCCATCCTATTTTTTTGGCTCCTTCATCAAAGATTAGGTGGCTAAAGGTCTGCGAGTTGATTTCTAGGTCTTCAGTTCTATTCCATTGGTCCTCAGGCCTGTTCTTTTGCCAGTACCAAGTTGTTTTGGTTCTTATAGCTCTGTAATAGAGTTTAAAGTTTGATATTGATATTCCTCCAGCGTTGTTCTTTCTGCTAAGGACTGTTTTTGCTATACAGGGGCTTTCATTATTCCATATGAAAATTTGAATTGCTTCTTCTATTTCCTTAAAGAATGACATTGGGATATTGATGGATATTGCATTGAATTTGTAGATAGGCCTTGTCAAGACTGCCATTTTTACCATCTTAATTCTTCCAATCCGGGAACATGGGAGGTTTTTACACTTCTTCTGTTCTGCTTTTATTTCCTTTTTCAGGTTTTTTAAAGTTTTTATCATAAAGGTCCTTTATGTTCTTAGTTAAGTTAATTCCTACGTACTTTTCTTTGAGGCTATTGCAAAAGGAGTTTCTTTCCTGATTTCTGCCTCACTCTTCTCGTTGTTGACATACAGGAAATAAGTTGATTTTTGAGGGTTAATTTTATCCCCTGCTACTTTGCCAAAGTTTTGAATCAGCTCAAGCAACTTGAGAGTGGAGTCTATAGGGTTCTTTAAATCATGTCATCTGCAAAGAGGGAAAGTTTCACTTCCTCTTTCCCTATTTGGATCCCCTTTATGCTTGCTTCTTGCCTTATTGCTCTGGCTAGGAATTCTAATACTATGTTAAAGAAGAGTGGAGACAGTGGGCATCCTTGTCTCATTCCTGATTTTAGAGGAAATGACTTTTGCTTTTAGCCATTAAGTATAATGCCAGCTGTAGGTTTGCCATACAGCCTTTATTATACTGAGGAATGTTCCATGGATTCCTACTTTCTCCAGAGCTTTTAACATAAAGGAGTGTTGGATCTTGTCCAATGCCTTTTCTGTATTTATTGAGATAACCATGTGATTCTTGTCTTTGCTTCTTTCGATGTGGTGAATTATATTAATTGACTTGAGTATAATGAAACACCTTTGCATCCCTGTGATGAATCCTGTTTGATCATAGTGTGTAATTTTTTGATAAGTTGCTGAAAGTAGTTGGCCAGTATTTTGTTGAGAAGTTTTGTATCAATATTTATCAATGAAATTATCCTTGGGCTTTCTTAACGTAAGCACTTTACCACCGGAGCCACAGTACCACTTTCAGCTTTCTCTCTGTATGTGGTACCAAGGAATTTAACCCAGGGCTTCATGTATACTAGGCAAGCATTCTGCTACTAGGCCTCACTCCTGGCCCCACCAGCAATTCTTATCCTTGTCTAACTGTAACTTTTTGCCTTTATTCTTATGCCAGTAATGGAGCTTGAACTCAGAGCGTGGATGCTGTCCCTGAGTCTTTGTGCTCAAGGCTAGTTCCACTTCTGGCTTTTGGCTGGTTAATCCGAGATAAGAGTCTCATGAACTTTCCTGCCTTGGCTGTCTTTGAACCATGGTCCTTATATCTCAGTCTCCCAAATAGCCTGAATAACAGGCGTTACAGGCCACTGGCACCCAGCTACTTTTTTTGCCTTTGGCCAAACTCTTCCCATCCTGTCTCATTACTACTGCATTATCCCTGAGAACAATTATGCTATATGGCCAATCTATGATGCTAAGATGTTCTCTGTTGCTCATAAGAATGAAGAATTCAGTATTTGTCCTGTGCCCATTTTTTCACTGAATATAATTATTTCAGTGTACATTTGTGTTGTTGCAAAAGACAGTATTTCATTCTCTTTGTATTTTTTTCACAGTGGATAGCATTTCATTGTGTATCACTTTTTAAAACTTCACACAAATTTATAATCTTTCAAAGAAGAAATGACCACAGTGCTCAGGAAATTCGCAAGAGTATGATTACTCACGTACTCAACACAATCCAGAAATTTATACACCGCCTTCTCTTATAAGAAAGAGGAGAATAAGGAATTCCAAGTTTTTAGATGAAATCAGTAAGCTTATAATACATACAGTAACCTGGTACAAAATCTGGCTCACAGAACAGACAACAGTTTATCACATAACTTATAAGTGATTTCTTTGGGTACCAAAATAGGGGACAAAGTCTGTCCAAGTATATTGACAGTCTTCTACTTCTCTTCCAATGATATAAAAATTCAAAGAGGACAGTGAACATAGGTTATTTTGTACTGAGGATTGAACTTAGGCCTCTGGCTTTTTTGTCTCTCCCTTTCCTCAAAGCTGGTGTTCTGCAACTTGAGCTACAGCTCTACTTCTGGCTTCTTGCTGGAATATTGAAAATAGTCTCATGGGATTTTCTGCTTAGGCTGACTTCTAACCATGGTTATCAGATCTCAGCCTCATGAGTAGTGAGAATTAAAGTACCCATTTTCACTGTTTCCTTTGAGTGCAGAAACTTTTTAATTGAATATGTCCCTATTTATCAATTCTTCATTTGACTTCCTAGGAATTAGAAAATAATTGCATGTTCTTATATATTCCTTATTATTTCTGTAGCAGTCCCAAAGTTTCAGATCTTACATTATGTTCTTTCATGTATTAAGGGATATCTTCTATATGTAGATAATAAATTTTCCAAGCACCATGTGTTTTTTTGCTTGAACTTTTGGCCTAAAAACTGTCCCTAAACTCTTCAGCTCAAAGCTAGCACTCTACCACTTGAGCCACAGCACCACTTCTGGTTTTTCTGGTGGTTAATTGGGTAAGAGTCTCACTGCCTTTCATGTCCCAGCTGGCTTTGAACCATGATCCTCAGATCTCAGCCTCCTGAGTAGCTAGGATTACAGGTATACGGCACCGGAACCTGGCTACAACATGTACTTCTTTTCTCTACCGTATTTTTTCCCTACTTTGTCCAAAATTATGTTTGAGGATTAATTGCTGGGTCTCATTTGTCCCTTGGTCTTCGGTCTGTTTTATAGGAGTACCATGTTATTTCTGTTACTATATGTCTGACATATAATTTGAAACCTAACATTGTGAGACATCCAGCCATTGCTTTTACTCAGGAATTTGAATCACTGGGTCTGGCTTACTTCATTTAATATGATTTTTTTCCAAGTCTTTCCATTTCCTTACCAAAGGGCGATGCTGTTCTTTCTGACAGCAGCATAGAATTTCATTGTGTATAAATACTACATCTTGTTGATCCACTCATCAACTGAGGGACATCTAGGTTGGTTCCATATCTTTGCTATGGTAAATAGTGCTGCAATGAACATCGTTGTGCTAGTGGATTTAGTATGTCCTTGTTTCTGGATGATTGGGTAAATGCCAAGTAGTGGAATTGCTGGGTCATAGGGGAGTTCTATGTTTAGTCTTTTGAGGGACTGCCATACTGCTTTCCATAGTGGTTGAACGAGTTTGCACTCCCACCAACAGTGTAGTAGTGATCTCCTGGCCATACCCTGCCAGCATCTGTTGTTGTTGGATTTCTTGATCATGGCCATTCTAACTGGAGTGAGGTGGAATCTAAGAGTTGTTTTGATTTGCATTTCTTTTATGACCAGAGATGTCGAGCATTTCTTCATGTGTCTGTAGGCCATTCTTATTTCTTCTTCAGAGAAGACTCTAAGTCTTTGGCCCATCTTTTAATGGGATGGTTGTTTCTTTGGAGATTTCCCTCATCTGTAATAATTAGTACATATCTAGCACTCTTCTAGCATAGGATCACACTAGCTTAAACCCTAGATACATAAGGCCATATAGGATGAGGCCAAATTAATGGACCTCCAGGACATGGAAACAAGAGCTTAATTATAAGTGACTGTTACTCTTTATGTATTATGTTTTTCTTTCTTCTCTTGTGTTTTCCTTTGGTTAATCTCATATTGTTCCAGTATCCCACTTCGTTACCTGGTATATTATATAGATATTTACTTATTTATTTGAAATAGGAGGGGAAAAATGAGGGGAGGAGGTGGGAAGAGGGAAATGGGGACAAAAACATAAGAAGGGATATCAATGTGTGAGAAGTAATGCACTCACTATCTGACGAATGTAAGTGTAACCCCTATATTCATTGAAATTTAAAGAAAGGAATTTGAATCACTGGTTATTTAAGGGTGGTTTTTTTTTTACATTTCTACATATTTTTTGGCTCCTCACATTTTATGTTATTCATTTGTAATTTAATCCCATTACAGTTTCAATGATTTCTACTATTTCTAGCCATTTAATTTTTTTTTCTTTTTGAGATTTAGTTCATAGTCTTGTCAATCCTGGAGAATGTTCCATATGCTCTTAAGAAATATCTGTTCTGCAAAAGCCACATAATGGCTATCTCTCATCTCTTTAGCTGTCCCTTAGTTATCTCATATTGTTACAATATTTCACCTTGTTATCTGATATATTTTTTATATGCTTAATTGGTTATTTGAAATAGGATAAGGAAGGGGGAAATCAAGATGAGCAGGGTGGGGAGAGGGGAGGGAAATGGGGACCATGACATGAGAAAGGGTATCAATATTTGTGAAGTAATGTATCTTCTATCTGATGAATATAATGTAACCCTTCTATTAATTACAATAAAAACTATAGGAAAAAAGAAATATATGTTCTGTTGTTTTGGATATAATTTCTTGTATATATTGATTAATTCTCATCATGAAAGGCTTCTTTCACACTGATTATATTCCTAGATGTTGTTTACACTATTGAAAATGAAGTATTGAAGGTTCTAAGTATTATTTTAGAAGCATGTACTGCTATTCCCTAGTTCTGTCAGCTTTCCTTCTTGCATTTTGGGGACTCTGTTGTTAATTGTATATATGTTAAAACATTACCTTCTCCAAATGGATTAACTATTTTATCACAGTGACATGTCCTTTCTTTTTCTTTTTTTGTCAGTTGTGGGCCTATAACTCAGGGCCTGGGCACCTCTTGGAGCTTTTTTGCTCAGGGCTAGGACACTACCACTTTGTGCCACAACTTATCTTCTAGTTTTCTAATGGTTAATTAGAGTTAAGAGTCTTATGGACTTTCCTGGCTGAGCTGGCTTTGAACCATGATTTTTAGATCTCAGACTCCTGAGTAGCTTGGATTAATGGTGTGAGTCACCAGTGACCAGCTGTCCTTTATTTCTAGCAAAAATTTCTTTAATATCTATAATATGACAGCATAGCTACTCCATATTTCCTTTGGTTGCCACATTTTTCTTAAATATCTACATGTAATTCCATCTTTTTACTTTTAATCTATTTATACCTTTGAATTGAAACTGTTTTATGTATATTGTTGGAAGTTAATTTTTATCCAGGCAACCAATCTTTGCCTTTTTTAACAGTCTAGTTAGAGTGTTTAATACAGGGATGGGAAATCCTTAAAAAAAAAATTGCCGGACTGGGAGTTTGGCCTAGTGGTAGAGTGCTTGCCTAGCATGCACGAAGACCTGGGTTCAATTCCTCAGTACCACATGCATAGAAAAAAGCCAGAAGTGGTGCTGAGGCTCAAGTGGTAGAGCTCTAGCCTTGAGAAAGTCTAAAGTGCTCAGGCCCTGAGCTCAAGCGCAGGACTGGCAAATAAATAAATAAAATAAAAATTTTGCCAAAGACGGGCCATTTGAATATTTATGAAATTCTTCAGTCTATACAAAATTATCAATACTAGCAGACAGGCATGGACAACCAATGAGAAACTTATGAGAAACATCATGTCTGTCCCTTCATGTATAGAATAATTTTGTGGACCTTATGTGACCTGTGGCTTAGTTGTTCCTCACCCCTAGTATAATCCATTAATATTTATGTTATTACTGAAAGTAATTCATGTAATTTTGCTTCTTTATTGTGTACTAGTCCTGGGGTTTGTACTCAGGGACTGAGCACTGTCCCTGGGCTTTTTTGTTCAAGGCTAGTGCTCTACCACTCGAACCACAACTCTACTTCTGACATTTTTGATGAATTAGAGATAAGAATCTCACAAATTTTCCTGCCCCTGTCTGGCTTTAAACTACAATCCTCGGATCTCAGCCTCCTGAGTTGCTAGGATTACAGATGCATATTGCTTTCTCAGTTTTTTAGATGTCTCACATAATTTTAATTCTTAAATTATTTTTCTTGTATCAAGTAAACATTTTCTAGTGAAACAACTAAGCTTCTTTAATGACCTTTTCAAACTATACTTTTGAATTATTTTAATTTTCAGTCTAGAGCCAATCATATATCTTATTAAAGTCAGCTGTAGGTTAATACTCAATACCAGTATGATATACACACCTTACTGTTTATATGGCTCTATTCTTTTTTCTCTTCTTTTTATAATATTACTATACCTTATATCTAGTCATGTCAAAAGATTGATACATTGTTATTTTTTACTGATTTATGACCTACTTCTCCACTACACTTTTTTTGTAGTGGTAAGAATATAGATTCAGGGACTTATGCTTGCTAGGCAGATGCTTTACCACTTAATCTATACTCTCAGTCATTATTGCACTGTTTTTTTTTTTTACATAGTGTCTCAGTTTTGCCCAACTAACATAATGATGATCACAACCCTATTAAATGTCTAATGTAAAGCTTTTATTCCATCATTGTGTCTGGGTAGATAAAAGGCACATACTTTGTTTTTCTTTCTTTAAAAAAAACCTACAATTTTATTATAAAGGTGATGTACAGAGTAGTTGTAGTTACATAACTCAGCTAACAAGTACACTTCTTTTTGAACTTTTTCCCTGGCTCTCTTCCTCCCATCCTCAACCACAAGTTGTATAGTTCACTTTCCCCATAGGGGCTAGTGAGTACCAGTAGGATGCTCTTTTTCTCCCCTTTCCATTCTCTCTTTTTAAGTTTTAGTTGGGAAATTTCTCTGTTGTGCATTTAGGGGAAACTGTCTTGATCGTTTTTAGTTTTTTTCACCATGTTTTTCAATCCTAACATTTCCATTTGGTTCTTTCTACAGCCTTCTTTTTTTCTGCTAAAACTATCACTTGGAGTTAGACATGTTATCTATATTTCCAAGTGTAATCTTGAATCTATTTTTCACAATTGTTGATAATTTCTGGTCTGATAATTCCAACCTCTGTATCATATATGACACTTGTACTGATTCTTGCTTTATCATGCGTCTTCGTATGACTCATGCTTTTCTGTTGAAAGCTAGATATTGTGCATACGACAGTAGAGACTGAGGTAATTTTTCTGCCTGGAAATGAGCACAACATTTTCCCCCTCTGGGCTTTAAGTAGAGGAGATTATTGAGGGCAGTCAAGTCAGGGTTTGAACTGCATTTTGAGCCTGGTTGCTATAGTTACACTCAGTGCACCACAGGCTTCTATTTCCCTGGCTTTGGCTTGTGTTTAAAATGGGCTGATTTGCTACATGGGTTTTCATAAAGTCTGTTCCACATACACACTTGGGTTTGAGAATGAAAGAAAAGATCCACTTCTGATAATCAGAACCTGGCCTGTCATCCATAAGTGGAGTACGTTATGCATTTTAACCTTGGATATTTTTATTCCAACAACATGAAAAAGTGAGACAAAGAAAAATCACTTCATAATTCTGCCAAAGCACAGGTAAAAGCAAGATCTTTGTGCCACCGACTACGCACAAATTAGCAGATGTTTGCTTCTCTTGGCAAAAGGAATGGCTGATGCTTTTCGAAAACCAATTTACAACTTTATCCTCATTGTAGCCTCTAGGTAAGATTTATGGAGATGCTGAATAATACAGTTTCCCCTCCTTTATGACAATATTGTATCTAGCATGAACCATCCCTTCCTCAAATCATGCAACCAAATCTTATAATAGGACCTTTCTAATGTCCTGTTATTGAGATACCTCATAATCCTTTATGATGTGTATTTTCTCTTCATCTGATGAGAAATGTACCCAACTTGCTCAAATGCAAAAGAGTAGTTGAAAAGAGAGCATTGAAGATGCATCTGAAACTGGTATTCCTTGAACCTGGACCCCATGAACTCAGAAAATGTACTCATATCTAATTTCTCTTGGTTAGGGCTACTTGTCTTTGATAAGAGGTAAGTTCACAGTCACTTGAACTCTAGTATTTTCTTGAAGGTATTAAGTGTTGTGTTTAATTTTATTGTATTTTATTGTTGAAGTAATATATAGAGGGTTTACAGTTGGATTCCTCAGGTAGTAGGTGCATTACTTCTGGAACATTGATGCCCCTTCTCATGTTTTTGTCCCTGTTTCCCTCCCCCCAATTCCTCCCTATCATCTTTTATCCCCCCTCCCTATTTCAAATAAACAAATAAACATGTACACAATATACCAGGTAACAAAGTCAGATACAGTAACCCATGAGATTAACCATAAGAGGGAAAAAAAGAAAAGAAATAACTGCACAGAGTACTTTATGAACAACAGTCACGGGCCGGGAGTTTGGTGGTAGAGAGTTTGCTTAGCATGCACGAAGACCGGGGATTGATTCCTCAGTACCACATACATAGAAAAGCTGGAAGTGGTGCTGTGGCCCAAGTGGTACAGCTCTAGCCTTGAGAAAAGCCCAAGGACAGTGCCCAGGCCCTGAGTTCAATACCCAGGACTGGCAAAAAAAATTAGAACAACAGTCACAAAGATAAGCCAAAATAGATCCTTCTTTGGGATCTTGGTTATCTGCATAGATTTGTATTTTTCTTTGATGAAGTTATTTCCTACCATCCTTCACTTGTTTGTCTAATTCTTTGCATGTCTCACTGCTTCTCTGATATCTTGTCTACTGTTTTTATACGAGACAATAGGTATTTTTTGAACAGTCCTCTAGCCTTGATCTAGAAGTTCAGGTTTTTTCTTAGGCTGGTGTTTCATTGGACAATATTAATTCTAGTTAACATTTCAAACTTTGTGAATACCTTTTAAAGAAAAACAGATTTTTTTTTAGCTAGTCCTGGGGCTTGAACTCAGGGCCTGTACACTGTCCTTAGGCTTTCTCAAGGCTAGTACTTTGCCACTTGAGCCATAGCACCACTTCCGGCTTTGTGTGTGTGTGTGTGTGTGTGTGTGTGTGTGGTACCAAGGAATCGGACCTGGGTCTTCATGTATGCTAGGCAAGCACTCTACCACTAGATCAAACTCCCAGCCCCAAACGGGTGCTTTATAAGTATCTTTTCCTCGTGTGTATGTGTGTGTGTGTGTGTGTGTGTGTGTGTGTGTGTGTTTATGTGTATGTGTTTTTTTGTGTGTGTGTGTGTGTGTGTGTGTGTGTGTTCTTGTGAACTGTTTTAGTTTTTCTGCCTGCACCCAGAAGAATTGGCTCTGATCAGTAAAAATTGATCTTTGGCTAAGGTCCAGAAATACAAGTTCACAAAAGACCTATTGTACTTCTCCTAGGTCTTCTTAATTTAAAACTGTTTCCTCCTCTAAATTGACATCTATTTCCTTTATTTTCTCACAACAACATGAATTCCTGCATATTCCTTTCTTTTTATTTGTATTCATTAATATGTAATTATACAAAGTAAAAAGATTAGTGATGACTTTTCATACATACATATAACATACACAAATCCTACTCATCTAGAACAGTTTGGAATACAGAGATTATCTGATCTACTTTGATATAGATAAACTTGTATGTTTGAAAGGTAACTTAGAGCAAAAACAAATGAAAATTCTGCCTGTCCA
Organism: Megascapheus bottae; assembly: GCF_031878675.1. Classification (NCBI taxonomy): domain Eukaryota; kingdom Metazoa; phylum Chordata; class Mammalia; order Rodentia; family Geomyidae; genus Megascapheus; species Megascapheus bottae. The sequence goes on along the minus strand of NC_143547.1, from coordinate 35,839,774 downwards.
GTGGTCTACTTTCTTTACCTAGTAAGAAGAGGCATCTATTGTACGCTACCATCAGAAAGAATGACATCGCCCCGTTTGTAAGGAAATGGAAAGACTTGGAAAAAATCATATTACGTGAAGTAAGCCAGACCCAAAGGAACATAGGCTCAGTGGTTTCTTCATTTATAATAATTGGTATACACCTAGGACTCTCCTAGCAGAGGAATACAATAGCTCCAAACCTAGATCTATCAGGCCATATAAGATGAGGCTAAATGAAAGGATATGGAAACAGGAGCTTTATCTTGAGTGATTGTTGTTCTTAATATACTATTTTATTTCTCTTCTCGTCTGTTGCCCTTTGGTTAATCTCATATTGTTATTGTATTTGACTTTGTTACCTGGCATATTGTATATGTTTGTTAATTTGAAATAGGAAAGGGAAGGGGGGAAAACAAGAAGATTGTGAGGGGTGGTGGAGGGGAATGGGGATAAAAACATGAGAAGGGGTATCAATGTGTGAGAAGTAATGCACCTACTATCTGGCAAATATAACTGTAACCCCTTTATACATTGCAATAAAAAAGAGGCATGCAAATGTGATGTGGACTAAGCAAATGAGTTCTTAAAGATTATTTAGAAATAATGTAAATTATAAGCAGCTATAACTCTCTTCCATGTGGGTCCACAAAAACTTATTTCAGTTCTTCCCATTGGTAGCCCACTCACCCCTTACCTCCTTTGCTTTCACCATCAGAATCATGTTAATTCTTATGGAGTCCATGATTATCGTTATGTCCTTCTAGATAAATTGTACCATTTTTCCCTCATTGCTGCTGAAGAGTACACAGACACAGCATACAGATCCTGGCAGTGGTTGGTTTGTAGGTTTGTAAGCTTTCCTCACATTCAGGTCTCCATGTAATGTTAAAGGCTTTTCTAATTCTAAAATGGAAAGAGGAAATTCATGTAAAGAATTCAAGCCTCTTTGACCTCTTCTAACAAATCCATCTTTTGTTGAGTCTAGAAGATGGAAACACTTCAAGACAGAGACTAATTGAGAAAACTCAGGAAATGATTTAGAAATAGGGAAATCAGGGGCGGGAATGGTGATACATGGCTGTAAATCCAGCTACTTTGGGGATGTAGATACACGATAACTGAAGTACAAAGTCAGCCTTGGCAAAAGCTTGAGATCTTATTATTATGATGATTTTTTGGTCCTTCGTGGGAATTGAACTGTGGGCCTGGGCACTGCCTCTGAGCTCTTCAGCTCAAGGCTAGTGCTCTGCCACTTTGAATGATGGCACCACTTACAGTTTTATGATGGTTTATTGGAGACAAGATCTCACAGACTTTCATGCCCAGGCTGGGTTTCAACCATGATCCACAGGTCTCAGCCTCTTGGGTAGCTGGGATTAGATGCATGAGCCACTGGTGCCTGGCTTGAGAACTTATTTTTTATTTTTTTGCCAGTCCTGGGCTTGAGCTCAGGGCCTGAGCACTGTCCTTGGACCTTCTCAAGGCTAGAGCTCTACCACTTGAGCCTCAGCACCACTTCCGGCTTTTTCTATATATGTGGTACCAAGGAATTGAACCCGGGTCTTCGTGCATGCTAGGCAAGCACTTTAACCATGAGGCCAAATTCCCGGCCCTTGAGAACTTTTTTTTTAAACAAACTGAAAAAAGAAAACAACTGAAAGTCCACATCTAGATGGCTCATTCATATTCTCAGCTACTTAAGACGTGGTGATTATAGTAGAATTGTAACTGGATGCCTGCCTAGGCATAAGTTAATGAGGTGGTTTTTTTTTTTTGCTAGTCCTTGGACTTTCTCAAGGCTAGAGCTCTACCACTTGAACCTCAGCACCACTTCCAGCTTTTTTCTATGTATATGGTACTGAGGAATCGAATCCAGGTCTTCATGCATGCTAGGCAAGCACTCTACCAGTAGGCCAAACTCCTGGCCCCACTTTTAATAAAGTTTTCAGGTAAAACATATCCCAGCCTAATGTTGGAGCAATTGAACTAGTTTATATGTTTCTGGAAAGATTATGTGCTATGTAAAAGTTTGGTAACACAATTACAAAGCTGTTTTAGACTGAAGGCCATCTATGAATTGGCTATAGAAAGTGTGGTGCATTGAACATAGACGATAGAAGGTAGGTGCTGCAGCTCCTGTCTATAATTCTAGCTCCTCAGGAGGTTGATACTTGAGGATTACAGGTTGAAGCCAGACTGGGCAGGAAAGTCCATGAGGCTCTTATTTCAATTAACCACCAAAAGCCAGAAGGGGAGCTGTGGCTCAAGTGATAGAGCACCAGCCTTCACAGTAAACCTAAGAGAGAGTGCCTAGGCTCTCAGTTCAAGACCCAGGACATATACACATACACAGATAGAGAGAATATAGAATTAGATAAAAACCCTAGCTTTGCTATTCATTTTTAAGCTTTCTGAAAACCACACAGCTAGTTTGAATTGGTCTCGTAATTATAGAGCGACAGTAATCCCAAAGGATCATTGTGAAAACGAGCAATAACATCTGCAAAGTACTTGGGGACATCAAAAGGAAAACAGCAGTAAATATTAATTGGACACTTCCTATGAATCAGGTTCTGTGCAAATATTTTACACCTTTATGCTGCACAATCAGTATCTTTAAGAGGGCAATTCCCTTAGGGCACGTTCTTATATGAGTATGTATAGGCTCCACCAACAATTCTCTTGCTTTTTCCTTCAGGGAAAGCATATGCTCTGGAAGTAATTTCCATGTTCCCTTTACCTATTGCAGGCAATATATCTTTTTTCCACACTTGAAAAAAATAGAAAACCAGTCCTGTGTGGCTCATGCCTATAATCCTAGCTACTTGAGAGACTGTGATCAGAGGACTGGAGACTTGAGGCCATCCCCAAAAGAACAGATCCTTTTCAAACAATGCTGCTGTCGCGACATAGGAGGCTGATATGAGAAGGATCAGGGTTCTTAGGCCAACCTAGGTAGAAAAGTCTCTGAGGCTCCATCTCAATAGAATATGCTGGGCATGGTGGTATACACCTGCCATACCAGCTATGATGGGAAGTGAAAAAACAGGATTACAATCCAAGTACATTCCCTGGGAAGGAAGAAAGACACTATTTCAAAAATAACCAGGGTAACAATAAAAAAATAAAATATACATCTTAAAAAGGAAAAAAAATAACCAGGATAATTGGTCTGCAGGTGTGTCTCCGTAGTAGACAGTCTGCCTAAGAAGTACAAAGAACCTGAGCTAAAGTTAGAGAGAGTGTGCGTGCATGAGAAAGAGAGAGGGGGAAAGAAAGAGGGAGAGAGAGAGAGGGAGGAGGGAGGGAGGGAAGGAAGGCAGGAAGGCAGGAAGGCAGGAAGGCAGGAAGGAAGGAAGGAAGGAAGGAAGGAAGGAAGGAAGGAAGAAAGGAAGGAAGGAAGGAAGAAGGAAAGAGAGAAAGAGAGGGGAAGGAAGGAAGGAAGGAAGGGTAGAAGGGGAAAAGAAGGGAGGAATGAAGAAGAAAGGAAGGCAAAAAGGAAGGAAGGGAGGAGGGGAGGAGAAAGGAGGGGAAAAGTAAGTGAGGATGGTGGAGGGAATAAAAGCAACTCTTACCTTCACCATGTTACATTATTAGGTGATTGACTCAAGAGTGGGAATAATTCATCCAATGTTAGACATAGCTGGAAGGTCTTAGGCCATCTGAATTCAAATTGCCTTCTTTCCTTCTTTGTAAAAATAGCGTTAAGTGAGATAAATTTGCCATACAATAAAACTCGCATATTCAAAGCATAAAATTCGCTATGTATTGGGATAGCCCCAAGAGCTAGAAACTTACTCCTTGCCTGGGTGTAATCTACCCATGTTAGGGCTCTCATGTAACTAAGATAGCAAGTGCATGCCACTGTAGCCAGCTCTCCCTTAAGAAGAGAATCTTTAGCGAGGCACCAGTGGCTCATGCCTTTAATCCTAGCTGTTCAGGAGGCTGAGATCTGAGGATCACGGCTCAAAGCCAGCCTGGTTACAGAAGTCTGTACCCAGAAGTCTGTTTACTCTCCAGTTAACCACCTGAAATCCAGAAGTTGCACTGTGGCTCAAGTGGTAGAGCAGTAGCCTTGAACTGAAAAGTTCAGGAACAGTACCCAGGCCCAGAGTTCAAGCTCCATGACTGTAAAAAGAAACCCACAATGAAATATAATATTGCCCCAGTAGAATGGCTATTATCGAGAAGACAAAGCAAAGATGCTTATAAGGATGTGGAGAATAAAAGAAATTTTTAGCCATGTTTGGTATGACTCTAAATTAGTATAACCATTGTAGAGAACAATATGATGGTTTCTAAAAATACTGAAAATAGATTTCTCTTTTGATCCAGCCATCCCATTTCCGAGTGCATTTTCAAAGAAAAGGAAATCAGCATACAGAGGGCCTACCTGAAAACCCATGTTTATTGTGGCACTATTCACATTGGTTAAGACAAGAAATAAACAGAGGTACTCATCAGCAGATAAATGGATAAAGAAAATGTGATAGAACGGTCTACACAAGAGACTATTGCTCAGCAAAAATAGATGGAACTGAAGAACATTAAATGAAATCAGCTAGACACAGAGAAATACTGTGTGTACTCTCCTATATGTGGAACCTTAAAAAAATACTCAACCTGAATACAGAATTACTGCAGATAGGGTTGGATCAGGCGTGGTCATAATTTTGGGAGCAGTGGGGTCTTGTGTCACTCCTAAACTGGCCTGGACTGTAATCCTCACTTCTGTTATTACCTCTGTCATCAGGTGATAGCTGTTTGCGCTGGGATGTCAGATTTGAAACACCATACCCAGACATTGACTCAGAATGGATCTCATCAACATTTTTGCTTGAGGTGGCCTCTAACTGTGATCCCTTGATCTCCGCCTCCCAAGTAGCTAGGATTATAGGCTTGAACCTCTACATCTGGCACTAAAACTATTTATATGTTAATGATAACAACGGTACCAATCCTGGGTCAGTTTTCATTGATACTCTAGATTGAAGGATAAACTGCTCCATTTCTCCATAATACACACACACACACACACACACACACACACACACACACACTATTGAAAGAAAATAAACATTTCTCCAAATGGCGCCTATCCATATTCCTTCTTAAAAGTTAAAAGCAGAAGATACAAGCAATCCTGAAAGGATCAAACAAAGATTTTCTGACAGTAAAGAAGCCTAGGGAATGTATCCGAGCAGGTGTCACAGATATTTGGTGGCTTGATTTGTCCCTAAGCTTCCTGACAGCTGGAGCAGGAAGGAGGGGAGCAGAATTCCCAAGTCTCCATTTTCTTTGGGGGGGGGGCAGAGAGAGGCCCAGAGAGAGACATGTCTAAATGGACACTTGTGTCGGACTCAAATTCCAGAGCAGTTGCTCTTGTGGCCAGCTCAGCAAACATCCGGGACCAGCAAGTCAGCAGTGATTTCATGAGCTGCTTCAAGGCTCATTCCCACACGTGCTGCAGGGAGAGAGAGGCAGAGGGGAGGAAAACACATGCAGCTCTGTCCCACAGGGAAATCTTGCTGCTCTGTAATTTTGTTACTAATAGTCAACCAGCTGTGTCTTAGCCCACCACAACTTCTTGCTCCTAACTGTACTAGTACTGATTGAGCAACATTCCACTACCCCAACCCCTTTCTCTGTCTTTGTATCTGCTGAGATCTCCATTCTTAGTCAGTCATTCAAGTCAGGCTGACTAGATTGATAGTACTGACCCCACCTACTGGGATTGAAAGAGGAGATCCCTGAATTCTTGTCATGGTCACGTCAGTGGACAGTCTGTCTATTTTCACTAGTTTAAGCATCTTGGAAAAACTTTATGGTGTAGTACTATGGAGTCATGGAGGACATCTTGAAAATATGCAAATGAGACCCACGAAGAGAAGAAAAATAATTAGCTTGGGGGTTGATACTTGCTATTCTAGTTCCTAGGTGTATGAAGGCTGCCAGTGTGTAAGGGAGTTCCTTAGTCTCCCCAGTTCTCTAGTTAGTCAATTCACAAGTGAGTGAATCATAAAGCAGATATAACCATGGTAATATCAAAGTGAAATCTAAGTTGAAGATCACAAAGTAGAATAGAGAAAGTTATCAAGTATAATACAAGTCATTTTCTGAAGGAATCATAATGTAAAGGCTAAATCCCTACTGCTGAAATTAGTACATTGGGAAATATAATCATACATTTATAGTAGAGATTTTAATGATCTTATTTTATAATGGACTGTGTCTAGGCCAGGGATGATTTTAATTGTGTAACTTCTTTGAACAACTAACAAAATGAATATACATGGAAGCTGAAATATATGAGATAAGGGGGGAAGCAGGTGAATGGAGAGAGAAAGAGTGGAGAATGTAGTCATATGCACATATGTGAAAATGGAACCAGGAAAATTGAAGGAATGAGTGGGGTTGAGAGGGATAGGGGAGAATGATGAAGGGGATGGCATTGATTAAAATGCACTGTGTTTATAAACTTACATGTTGAATTGAAACCCCTTTGTGCAACTACTTTATGTTTTTTAATTGTATTTTATTGTCTGGATAAAGTATAGAGGGGTTAGAGTTATATTCATCAGGTAATGGGTACATTACTTCTCAAACCTTGATACCTCTTCTCATGTTTTGGTCCCCCTTTCCCTCCTCCCACCCCTCCCCAATCATCTTGTTTTTCCCCTTCCCTTTCCTATTTCAAATAAACAAATAAATGTATATACAATATGCCAGGTAATGCTGTCAGATACAGTAGCCATATGAGATTAACCATAAGTGGAAAAAAAGAGAAAAGACATAACTGCACACAGTACATTGAGGGATCACTACAACTACTTTAAGATTATGAAAAAAATAGAAAAATAAGATGTCAAAGAATAAAGAATAATTGAGCTACAAATTCAGTGCTTACAAATAATAACCTTTGCCAACTGAATACAACTCTATGAATAATCCTACAAGTAGATGTTGACTTCCTTGATTTTCTTGATACCCATAAAAATGTATTGTCAAACAATCCCTGAACTTTTGGAGTCTGTCTGCCCTATGTGTTGTAATTTGAAGACTCAAATACGAATCAGACTTTGTCTCATGTTTTTGATGAGCTGACCATCTTTGAAAAGGCAGATACATAAGCAAGTAACATCAAAATCTTGCTCTAAGTGACATGGAGATACCTGTGTCAACTTACTGAAAGTCAAACTAGGAAGTTTAGTTCTACCTGTTTGGATGGTGAGGAACAAGAGACGGGGGAACAAACAAGTCTTCAGAAGGAAACATATATTTGGGCCTCATTTTTGTTGGGTAGATGTGGTTCTGATTATGAGACAGTAGCTAGAGGCATAGTTGGTGTAGAAGTATATAGCTTACACAGGAGCAGGAAACAGCATGGCACATAGGGATAAACCATTTCATCCTCTTAGAACTGAAAGGAACCTCCACTCTAGAGTATACTGCCACCAGGTGGCTGGAAGAGTCTTCTTCTTTTGATCTGAGGCATACATGTGATTAGTTGTCTTAGACATGTGTTGGCTTTTCCATTAATAAGCTGTACAAGTGATATTCTCATACATGCATACAATATCTCGTGATCAAATTTACCCCCTCTATCGGTCTTCTTCATCCTCTTCCCCTTGTTAAGCTGATTTCAATGGGTTTCATTGTTCTATTTTCATACATGTATAGAAAGTTCTTTGGCCATTTTCATTCTCCTTCACCCTCTCCATTCACATGGCCTCCCTCCCAATGATACCTGTTCTCAAGAAATTATTTTACTTTCCTATTACTCATTCTGTTTTTTTTTCCTTTTTTTCTTATGCTGGTTCTCAGGCTTGGACTCAGGGTATGGGCACTGTCCCTGAGTTTTTTTTTTGCTCAAAGCTAGTACTCTACCACGTGAGCCATAGTTCTACTTCTGGCTGTTTGGTTGTCGAGTGGGTAAACTTTTCTGCCAGAGATGCCTTTGAATTGTGATCTTCACATCTCAGCCTCCTGTGTAGCTAGGATTACAGTCTCGAGCCACCATTATCTTTAGTGTATGTGAATTGTAAAAAGAGGTGTCACGTATTTACAATAGCTGCTATGTGGAAACAACATTGATGCCCCACAATAGATGAGTGAATTCAAAAACCATGGTATCTATACACAATGGAATTTTACAGAGCCATTAGAAAGAATAAAATAATGTCATTTGCAGGTAAATGGATAGAACTAGAAGAATTCATGCTAAGTGAGGTAAGCCAAGACCAGATACACAAACAGTGTATGTTCTCTCTAATATACAGAAGTTAGATCTAAAACACACTGGGATATGACAAATTATATAGGATTCTAAATACTCAGATACAGTGAGACCAAAAAGAGGATAACCTTATAAGAGAATCACAAAGGTGCAATCCCAAGCACTTCTTCCATTTGTGTGGTGTGTGTGTGTGTGTGTGTGTGTGTGTGTGTGTGTGTGTAAGTAACAGAAACAAACTCTTAAGATATGGAAACAGAAGGCTTTAAAATTTGTTCATTGTTTTTCTTTTCTTGCTGATTCTATGTTTTTTGGGGGAGGGGAGGGAGGACACAGAACATGAAGAAAAAAAGGTAAAAAAGTGCAGCAGTGGAGTGCACTTGATATTAATGAAAGTGAACTGTATAGCTTGTGAGTAGAGACAAGAGGGAGGGACTGGGTTAGAATGAGGGAACAGGTGGCACAGTACAAAAGGAAATGTACTCATTACCTGACTCATGTAAATGTAAACCTCTGTACATCACCTTTATAATAACAATAAAGATTATTTTTTTGTATGGGTCGGTCATAGGGCTTGAATTCTGGGCCTAGGCACTGTCCCTGAGCTCTTCAGCTCAAAGCTACTGTCCTACCCTTGGAGCCACAGCCCCACTTTCCATTTTCTAATGGTTAATTGGAGATGCGTCTCACGTTCTTTAGTGCCCAGGCTGGCTTTGAACTGTGATCCTAAGATCTCAGCCTCCTGAGTAGCTAGGATTACAGGTGTGAGGCACCACTCCTGGCTTAAAATAAATTTATAACAACAAAAACAACAATTTCAGGAAATAAAAAAAAAACTTTAAAAAGAGTTGTCACTATGGTATTTCACGCATGTAAATATTGTTTACTTAGAGAAATCTGTCTATGCTTTCTCTTTCCAGAGGCTCCCGATGCCTGTATAATTGAAAAACTTTTCATGAGTTTTCTTAGGCCATTTCCAGCACAACCCACTATGGAGACATGAGTGCAGCTGCCCAGGAAGACTTCAGCAAAGCCAGCAATGTAAGTACCACATCCCTGGCCCGGGGGCTGGTGGGTGAGTGAAACCCATCTGCAGTTGACTCTCCAACTATATATAGGTCAAAATAGTCACCAGATTCCCCCGGGGGAAGTAAGATGTGTGATACGTGAGTGTGCTTAGAAGGTTAACTGTTGCTCATTTGTACACCACACTACGAAACTCTGACATTCTCTTTACATGCCTTCTTCTATCAAAATCCACTTAAAACCTAGATAAGGCTTAACCTACCTATACTGAAACTAAAAAAAAAACTGGACCCACAAATTTATATGTATTTTTAAAAATTATCTTTAAGTAGTTGTATGAAGGAGGTACCACTTCCCAAAGCAATTTATGAATATAATACATCTTAATTACTGTTAGCCCCCTCAACATTTTTACCCTCCTTTGATCCATCCTTGCCTTTAGTTTCTTAATTTTGCTGTATACACAATGAATTCTTTCTTGGCTGCATTCTCCCACCCTCCTCCCCTTTGTTTGTTTACCCCATCCCCTCAGCCTCACCCCCCTTCTGCATGTACCAATTTTCTAAAGCTGATTTTGTTTGGCTTTAACTTAGTCTTTCTAAAAACTTAGACTATTTGATGAGCTCACCAATTTAAAGGTGTAAGAAATGTTACTTTCTTTCCTTTGGTTTATATTTTTTTCTAGCTTCTATTTCTATGTTTCTAACTCTGATTCATTTATTTTTATTTTTATTTTGTTGGTTGTGAGGCTTGAACTCTGGGCTCTGTCCCTGAGCTCTTCAGCTCAGGGCTAGTGCTCTACCACTTAAGCGACAGTACCACTTCCAGGTTTATGGTGGTTACTTGGAGATAAGAGTCTCACCGACTTTGGTGCCCAGGCTGGCTTTGAACTGTGATCCTCATATCTCAGCCTCCTGAGTAGTTAGGATTACAGAATACAAGCGTGAACCGCTGGCACCTGGCTGACCTTTTTTTTCCATCACCATTTACACATGTACTGCTTAGGGATCATTTTCCCCTTTACCCTCTTAGCAATATTTAAAGTCTGAAATGGAAATTCAGGCCTGGCCATCTAATATTCAGTGGTCTTACGTGGGCATTTTAGCATTACTGAGATAAGTTCTTCTTTTATACCCTGTACTTGTTTCTGATACATTTTCCTTGTTCTGATCAAAGAACAGTGAAATTTATAATTTTTTTGGACTGCTTTGAGCTACAGGGAATTTTGAGATAATTGATTTGCCAGTACATTATGGGGTGTGTGTGTGTGTGTGTGTGTGTGTGTGTGTGTGTGTTATAGGGCTTGAAATCAGGGCCTGGGTGCTGTTCTTGAGCTTTTTGTCTCAAAACTATCTCTCTTCACTTTGGAACACTGAGTTTTTATTTAGGTGGTTCATTGGAGACAAGAGTTTCACAGCCTTTCCTGCTTGGGCTGGTATCAAAGTAGATCAGATCTCAGCCTCCTGAGTAACTAGGATTAGAGGTATGAACTACCTTCGCCCCCCTTTCCTCTTTGTTCTTGCAAAACGTGATGTAACAGAGGACTCCTAGACAGGTACTTGTTCTTTACTGGGAAGGGACAATAATATTTCATTTTCATTTCTGAAATCAAGATCACTCTGCGAGTTTTATAGTCTCATCCAAGTTTAAGCAGTGTAGAAGCTCTCTGCAAGATCCTCAGTGATACCTATGCTTTCTTTGCTTTGTGTTTGAAAGTTTCCTGCTCTTTTTAAATTGAGGAAATTTAATCTAATCTGTCAGGAAAAAAAACCTACTCTGACCGTTCAATTATCAATTCTGGAAAATTTTACCTTATGGCTTTCCAAAATCAAAAGCCAACAACTGACTTCAGTATTTTCTTACTTCATCTGTAACTTCCTAGCTCAGATAGAGTAAAGGGAGAAGATCTTCTAAATAGGGGTATTATCAGGACAAAATCAGGACTACAGGGAGGGGCAAGGATCTGGAATGATTGCTGAGAGGACTGTGAGGGATTTCTTGGTAGAGACTTGCCTGTGAATTCTAGGATGTATGTGTGAGGTTCCTAGGGAAAGTTTGAGACCACGGGTGGGTAAGTGACTTTTTCTCCACAGCTTGTCACTTTTCCAGGTAAAGGATCCAAAGGGTATAGTTGAAAAACTAATATATGCTTGGGCTGTTGGGAAGTGGGATTTGCCAAACCTATGGACAAATACTGCTAAATTTATTAGACTGAGGACAAAGAAGAATATAATATGTTTATTATTATTCACAGAAATACATCACTGCTAGAGTCACATGATTTACATAGAGAGAACGTGAAAACATAAGAGAGAAAGTAAGAAAAATAAGAGCTAAGCCATTTGTTCACAGTTCTTGTCCCACACTAAGAAAAGGATATCAAAACCAAAGGGATCTTGGAACCTGGCATCCTACCTACTCAGAAGCTTCATTCTCCTGAGATCTTAATCTGAGGATCCAGATCAAAGCCATTCCAGCAAGATAGTCTGTGAGACTCGTACCTCCAGTTAACCATCTCCAATTAATCACAAAAAGCAGGATGTGGAGCTGTGTCTCAAGTGGCAAAGAGTTAACCTTCAGCATAAAAGTTCAGAAATAGCTCCTAGACATTGAAATCAAGCCTGAGAGCTGGCACACAAAAAAACCCAAAAACACTAACAAAAAACCCCAAAGAGAATTTATGACTATAACAGAAATTAGAAGAGACCCATTACTGAGGAACCAATTCTTTTTTTTTTTTTGCCAGTCCTGGGCTTGAGCTCAGGGCTTGAGAGCACTGTTCTTGGACTTTCTCAAGGCTAGCACTCTACCACTTGAGCCTCAGCACCACTTCTGGCTTTTTCTATGTATGTGGAGTACCAAGGAATCGAGCCCGGGACTTCGTGCATGCTAGGCAAGCACTCTACCACTAGGCCAACCTCCCAGCCCCCCAATTCTTTTTTTTAATAGGAGATAAGAGTCTCAGGTCCTTTTGTGCCTGGGCTGGCTTTGAACCTTGATCCTCATATCTCAGCCTCCTGAGTAGCTAGGATTATAGGCATGAACCACCGTGCCCAGCCTGAGGAGCCAATTCTAAAATTTAGCTTAATGACTGTATTTCATAGGCAACCATACTTCATCTGAGCCTGGGAGTCAAATGAGAAATTATGTCATGATAGCCAGGAAGCCAAATAGAAAAGGCCTCCTATAAGTTTGTGTTCTGCCAGGAGTTTGGCCTAGTGGTGGAATACTTGCCTAGCATACAGGAAGCCCTGGGTTCAATTCCCTAGTACCACATACACAAAAAAAAGCCGGAAGTGGTGCTGTGGTTTAAGTGGTAGAGTGTTAGCCTTGAGAAAGCCGAAGGACAGTGAGGAGGCCCTGAGTTCCAGCCCCAGGACTGGCAAAAAACAAAAACAAAAGCAAGACATCTACCTGTAATCTCTCATAACTCAGGAGGAAGAAGGCAGTTCAAGAATTCAAGGCCAATCAGTGTTACATAGTGACATTAGTGTAGAAAAAAAAGAAAACAAGCATGGGAGGGTGGTTCAACCTGGCTAATTGGGAGACAGAGATTGGTAGTCTCAAGGTCTAAGGCCAGCCAGGGATAAAAGTAAGCAAGATTCTATCTAAATGACAAAAACAACTCAGCATGATTCTACATGCCTATCATCCATGCTATGCAGGAGGGTCGTGATTCAGATTGCTCTAAGCAAAGACGTGAGACTCTATCTCAAAAAAACCAAAGGGAAAAGAGATATGGGGTCATGGCTCGAGTGTTAGAGTACCAGCCTAGCAAGTTTGAGGATCAGAATTCAAAGTCCTGTACTGCATCATCATCATCATCATCATCATCATCATCATCATCATCATCATCATCAGAAAGTGCCATGGCAGAGATTTCCTCACTGTCTTTTCATTTTCTATTTCCTTTCACAGGGAAGAGAAAGCAGTAAACAACCTAGTTGTCTCCGCTTGCCTAGGGGAAGAGAGGAGGATGAACTATTTCTCTGGGCAAAAGCAGCTGCTTCAGGCTCCTTTAGGCTTCAGGGGAGCGCGGGGCCTCAGCAAGCCCAGACATCCCTGGGCTGAGCTGACTCTGGTCCTGAGGGGCCTCCCAGCCCCCTAGCCTTCCCCCAGCTGGCCCAGCCCCCAGGCTCTGCAGAGGCAGAGGGAGAGGTGGAGGGGGCAGGGGCCAGCGGCCAATCACATCCCGGACAGCCCCAGGCATCTGTACCTGGTGCAACCAATCCCCTCTGTACAGCCAGCTCAATTGGCCTCTGCTGCCTCCTCCCCTCCCTGCTCTGCCCAGCAACAGCAGAAAGGAGGTTTGAGGGGGAGAGAGAGGCTCTGTAGACTCCCAGCCCCTGCTAGAGAATATAACTACATGTATCCTAGGCTCATTCTTTAGAGGAAGAAAAACATATATTGATAGTTTTTAGAGCCCCCCAAACCCCGCAATTACATATCTATAAAAACAACCCCACAGTGTTCCTGACTCTGATCTTTCTTTTTGGTGGCAATATGGTTTGAATTCAGGGTCTCCAGTCTTCTTAGTCAAATGCTGTACTTCTTGAGCCACCTCCCTAGAACTTAACTGTGATATCTTACAAGATATGTTCAAGGTGAAAGAACAAAGCCTTTAAAAAACCTATATTCAATGTTTTACTGGTCGCAGATAAGCTGGATAAACAGGTGTCTGATTGCCAGAGCTATTTTTTTGAGGGTCAGGCTAAACACTGCAGAGAGTGAAATCTTCAGTCTGTCATGACAGAACTCAGTGTACATGATGAGAGTTTTCAAACAGCAACTGATTAACTGAATATAGCACTTTAGGATAATACTTGAAACCATTGTCAACTCTGTATCCAAGGTAGCGTGCAGTACACAGATACATTGTGTTTTGAAGTACAGGCCCAATCTCATCTCAAGGAATGACAACTCACCTCTTCTTTTACATAGTGACCTAGACAATTGGTCTCATTTCACCATTGTACCTTCAACCTGGAGTTTTTTTCTTTTTTCCTTCCTTTCCTTTTATTTTTTTATTTTTTATTTTTGTATGTGTGCCTATACTGATGCTTGAACTCAAGGGCCTGGGTACTCTCCCTTAGCTCTGTGTGTGTGTGTGTGTGTGTGTGTGTGTGTGTGTGTGTGTCTGTCTGTCTGTCTGTCTGTCTGTCTGTCTGTCTGTCTGTCTGACACTCTTATCTCCAATTAACTACCAGAAACCCAGAAGTGATGCTGTGGGTCAAAGTGGTAGAAAGCTGGCATTGAGCTGAAGAGCTCAGGGACAGCACTCAGTCCCAGAGTTCATGCCCCACAATTGAAGAAAGAAAGAAAGAAAGAAAGAAAGAAAGAAAGAAAGAAAGAAAGAAAGAAAGAAAAGAAAAGAATCTCATAGACTTTGTTGCCTAAACTAGCTTTGAACTACAATCCTCAGACCTCAGCCTACTAAGTAGTTAGGATTAGAGGCATGAGCCACAGGCAACCAGTGTTACTTCCTTTATTGTTTGGTGGTCAGAGACTAAAAAAAGATATATTATATGGCAGGGGCTGCCATGGGAAGTTAACACTTCATGTTCAAGCATCTTCAGGGTAAAGACATGGGCAATAAGTTTACATAGATAAGTAGGGGCTGGAGGTAAAAAGAATATGCATAAGCAGTCATAGTCTAGGCATGTTCTAGTGGCCATTCTTTCAGTTCTAAATTGGAGAGGGATTATAAAGACATCATATGGCTTTGTCACTTCAGAGAAATATCCTGGTCAAGATAAATAAGTCATTGATGTCTAGCAAGTGAACCGGTCCTTCCTGGACTCTAAGAGGACTGTAAATTGACTTCAGGAGAGAATGAGTGTCTCAAAGCAAATAAGTGAATCCTGGGATGCCAAGCTTTTATCTTGTTATTAGTTAATTCTTGGACTCAGGAAAGAGTCTGTGTTTCTCAGCAACTACAAAGCCCCTGTTACATTCCTCTCTTATGCTTGAACACTCATCAGTATTGAGGAAATTAGAATGACAAACTGGCTTTCGAAGTTCTTTGGCTGGTGATAAATTAGTATAGAAAAGTGGGGGGGAGGGGGAGTTAGGATAGCTGAAGTGTATTAAGTCAAAAGAGCTCAATTTTTCAAGCTTAAAACTAGAAATATCATTATAGAGCAAAATATGAGAGATTTAACTAACTAATTTGCATAGGGGATCCTCTTTTAAATAAGTCTTTGAGCATGGACTACTAAAAATAGGTTTGGAGCCAGTAACAGTAGTTATTCCTTAATGAAATAGGAGGCTTTTCCCAAAATGATGACCTTGTCTTCTTTCAGAGGGGCCTAGAGGGAATTTAATATGAGATAATGATGCATTCATAAGTACTAATTCCTTAAAACCTCTCAGCTTTGGCAGGGTACCAGTGACTCACACCTGTAATCTTAGCTACTCAGGAAGCTGGTATTTAGGGATCACCGTATGAATCCAGTCTGGGCAGGAAAGACCATCAGATCCTTATTTCCAAATTGACCACCAAAAAGCTGAAAAGGAATTGTGACTCAAGTAGTACAGCACCAGCCTTGAGCAAAAGAACTCAGAGATAGTGCCGAAGTGACCTGAGTTCATGGCCTAGGACTGCAGTAAAGTGGCTGATTCTAAGTAAGGAAACTGAGTCACAGCCAAGCCAGCACCTGCCCAGGTGCACCTTATTACAGGACCAGCAGATAGACAGACAGACAGACAGACAGACAGACAGACAGACAGACACACACACACACACACACACACACACACACACACAGCTTTGGTTACTTTTTGGAAGGACAAGAACAAATGATTTCATTTGGATTCTAATACTTTCTCCTCTGTGGTAACAATTTTTTTTTCTTCAAATAATGTGTCTATGGACAATTATCTCTGATTATTCCACCAGTTAGCCACTTTCATCTCTTGTCATCAAGAAGAGCCATTTCCTAAAGCATCGTTCAGTTCCCATGAGGGAAAGTAGCCGGTCATGTGGGAGTCAGTACCCTTTTAGAAGGCGGGGAAGAATGGTGGATTAGAACTAAAAACAAATGACCACTTTGATCCCATGAATGAAAAGAGTCAGGTAACAGAGAAGAAACTAGATTCTGGGGCCAGGAGTTTAGCCTAGTGGTAGAGTTCTTGTCCAATATGCACGAAGACCCGGGTTCGATTCCTAGGTACCATATATTTAGTAATAAGCTGGAAGTGGTGCTGAGGTTCAAGTGGTAGAGCTCTAGCCTTGAGAAAGTCCAAGGACAGTGCTCAGGCCCTGAGCTCAAGCCCAGGACTGGCAAAAATAAAAGAAACTAGATTCTGAAGAGGGGAAGCAGGACGAGAAGGAACCATGATAGAGGTAGAGGTAGCAGGAAGGAAGAAAACCAGAATTCAAGTCAAAAGAAGAAAAGCAGTAAATTCTAAGCACATTCCTGGCTCCCTGGGAGGGAAAAGGAAAACTGAAGACATCATTACAAGGTACATCAGAGAGCCCTGATGACAGACTGCCAATTCTGTGAGACAAGCTCACAGGCCATAAAAGTCATAATCCCAGTACAGGGATTTGTGAGTCTTGACTACTCTTGAGTGGAAGGTTAACCTTGGTTATGAAAAGGGTTTTTGTCACTCCTTTTATCTCAAAGAACAATAGTATGATAACATCTTGAAAAAGTTACTACTATTGGAAACTTAGTTACTGAGGGGCTCTGAGAACAAGGAATAATCGCAGTACACAGAGCTTAGAAGACAACTTGCTAAAGAATCTGAATATGAAACTGTCACAAGACATGGTTAAGAAAGTTGGATGCTGGTGGCTCACGCCTCTAATCCTAGCTACTTGGGAGGCTGAGATCTGAGGATCATGGTTCAAAGCCAGCCAGGGCATGAAAAGTCCATGAAACTCTTAACTTCAATTAACTGCTAGAAAACCAGAGGTGGTGCTGTGGCTCAAGTGGTAGAGCAATAGCCTTGAGCTGAAGAGCTCAGGGACAACACCCGTATCCAGAGTTCAAGCACCATGACCAACCAAAAAAATACACAAAAAAGAGACATGACTAAGAAGAAGGAGAATGTCCAACAGAGGCTTGAAGAGAATGTTTTTAGTATTTATCCTTGGATTTGAAATCAGGGCCTGAATGCTATCCCTGAACTTTTTTTGTTCATAGCCAGTGCTCTACCATTTGAACCACATCTCCACTTAAGGCCTTTGTGCGTGGCTCATTAGATATAAGAATCTCAAGGATTTTCCTGCCCACGATGGCTTCAAGTCATGATCCTCAGTTCTCAGCCACTGAGTAGCTCAAGCGTGAGATCCCAGCAACCACACCCACAGAGAACTTTTTTTTGTCAGTTGTGGGGTTTGAACTCTGGGCCTGGGTGCTGTCCCTGAGCTCTTACAGCTCAAGGATAACACTCTACCACTTGGAGTCACAGCTTCACTTCCAGTTTTCTGGTGGTTCATTGGAGATAAGAATCTCAGGGAATTTTGTGTTTGGGCTGGCTTTGAATCACGATCCTTATATCTCATCCTCTTGAGTAGCCAGGATTACAGCCCTGAGCCACCAACACCACCAGAGCCACCAGAGAATTTTAAGCTACAGGGAACTATGATGGCAGCTTGGATCCTGGCAGAATAGGAAAACAGCAGGGGCAGCTTGAGTGCCCACAGCATTGGTGCCTGCAGCATAAGTACCCACGAGTGGGGACCTAGTAGTTTGGACACTGGCAGCCATTCAGCAACAGCTTAGATTCTAGAGGTAGCAATTTGAGATACCTGGCAGTGACACATGAAGGTGGCTTGGGACAAACCACAGAGGTGCACAGGGGAGGCTTGGATACAGTGGGCACATAAGTTGACTACAAAGTTGTGTAGCTATGGCTTAAAATGAATGGAAGTGGTTCCTTTGGAGATAGCTGTGGCACTGAAGGCTTGAAGGTCTGAGCTCCCACCCTCCCTCACCATGAGTGATTCCCATTGGCTGAGTTCGGCAACAACATTTCAAATCAGAAGCCTGTTTCATATCTCCTGCTATGTGGGTCAAAACACTTCTATTTAGACTTTCCACATCACATAATACTTATATCCTCCTTCAACAGACACACACACACACACACACACACACACACACACACACACCTCTCAGCAATAGGTAGATCATCCAACCCTGTCCCCCCAAAACCAATAAGAAAACATCAGGCTTAGCAACAGGCTAGACCAGAAAGACCTTTGTTTTCATGCTAGCCAATAGTAGGGCTTGAATTAAGAACCTTGTGCTTTTACTTTTTTTGCTCAAGATTGGCATTTTACCGCTTGAACCACATCTTCACGCCTGGCTTCTTGGTGGTTAATTGAAGATAAGAGTTTCATGGAATTTTTTACCTGGGCTGACTTTGTACCATGAAACTCAGATTTCTGGACAGCTAGGATTACAGGTGTAAGCCACCAGTGCCCAGCCAGATGTACTTCTGTAATATCCATATGCACATATATACATGTATACATTTGTATCTACACAAAAATATCTCAAATAAATACCTTATAGATGCATCTAAAGCTCATTAAAAAAAGAGGCAAGCCAACCCCAAATTTTCAGGTGGAAAGAAATAAAGATTAGAATTGAGAGAGAGACATGGAGACTAGAAATTATACAAAGAATCTATGAATCAAAAATTATTGAAAAAAATCAAATAAGACTGATAAACCCCTAACCCATCTGACCAAATACTGATGGGAAAAGACACAAATAAAATTAGAGATAAAAAAGGAGATATCGGGGCCAGGAGTGTGAAGTAGTGGTAGAGTGTTTGCCTAGCATACATGAAGCCCTGGGTTTGATTCCTTTGTACCACACACACAGAAAAAGCCAGAAGTGGAGCTGTGGCTCAAGTGGTAGAGCACTAGCCTTCAGAAAGCTCAGTGCCCAGGCCCTGAGTTCAAGCCCCAGGACTGGAAAAAAAAAGTCACAGAAAATACCAATGAAAGCTAGAGGGTCCTTACTAAGTGATAACTTACTGAAAAACTGATATTCAAGGAAACTGAAGACAGAACATAACTTCGGACTTTTTTTTCGATGGGCCATGAGGCTTGAATTCAAGACCTTGGTGCTGTCCCTGAGCAATTTTGCTCAAGGCTACTGCTCTATCACTCTGAGCCACAGTACCACTTCCTGTTTTCTGGTGGTTAATTGGGGATAAGAGTCTCCTGGACTTTCCTATCCGAGCTGGCTTTGGGCCATGATCTTCAGATCTCAGCCTCCTGAGTAACTAGGATTACCGTTGTGAGGTGTCCAGAAATGTAGGATTTTTTTTGGAGGGGGGTGAGCTGAGGTGCACAAAAATAGCTTAAGGAAATTCTGAAAGCTATTGAAGGTTAGGGAGGTATGGAAGATGGAGAAAAGGATAGATGACACTAATCTGACTGAATGATAATTTGAGTACATGTGCATTAATATGGAGCAACTTCTTTATACAATTAATCTGTACTACACATGAATGTTAGGAAACTAATACAAGCTGTGTTGGGTGACAAGTACCAAAGGCGATGGGGAAGAGGCCAGCAGAGAGGTGAAAGATGTGGTCAAAGTACTTTATGAACAGCTGTGAAAATAGAACAATGAAGGCTTCTGAAATTAGCTTCTGAAATTGTTTTAAGAAGGTGGGAGGGTTATAAGAGAAAGCAATAGAAAGGTTGATGGGATCTATGTGTGCACATGTGAAAGTATCACAATGAAATACACTTATACAAATAATGTATTTAATAATATTTTTGTTTTTTTAATTAAAGTTTTATTGTAAAGGTGTTAGACAGAGGGGTTGTAGTTATATAAATCAGGTAATGGGTACATTTCTTTTTGAGCAGTTTCTCCCTTCCTCATTTTCTCCCACTTTTTCCTGTCCTAGACCCCCTACACCTCAAGTTGTAGAGTTCATTTCCAACACAGTGTCTAGTGAGCATCACTGTTGAATTGGGTCACCCTTTTTCCCACCAGTTCTGTTTGCCCTTCCCTTCCTCGAACCATATAAACTTATATAAAAGACAAAGGATACAGAAAATTAAAAAAAATTGACATCAAAGAATAAATCAAAAGGAAAAAAGAAATAACTTCGAACAGTACAATTAAAGAAAAACAAACTCTTGCTTCCATTTCTTGGAGTTCATTTGATATGCACCATTTTATATGGTCATATGTACATAGCTAGCTATTCAGGTATTGTGGTCCTCTCCTAAGACTATCCTAGACATATTCTAGTTATTACACATGAGGGGAATCATGCAGCCCGTGTTGCTTTGGGTCTGGCTTACTTCACTTAATATCATTTTTTCCATCTTTCTATTTCTTTATGAAAGGGGAAATGTCATTCTTTCTGAGGGAAGCATAGAATTCCATTCTGTATATACCATTGTGTATATATACCACATTTTCTTGATCCACTCACAAAAAATTAATAAAAACATTTTTAAAACATCTCAAAACCCATCAGGCTCTGGTGACTCATGTAATCCTATCTACTTAGGTGGGTGATATCTGAGGATGGTGGTTGGAAGCCATCCTGGGCAAGAAAGTCCACGAGACTCTTATCTCCAATTAACTACTCCCCCCAAATTGGAACTGGAACTGTGGCTCAAGTGGTAGAGCACTAGCTTTGAGCAAACGAAGCTTATGGATATTGCCCAGACCCTGAGTTCAAGCCCTAGGACTGTCACCAAAAAAAAAATCTCAAAAGCCTAAAGTAGAACAAAAAGAGCACATTTTGTGTGTGTGTGTGTGTGTGTGTGTGTGTGTGTGTGTGTGTGTGTGTGTGTGTGTGTGAGAGAGAGAGAGAGAGAGAGAGGGAGAGAGAGAGAGAAGAGGTGACACCTGGCTTCCATTCCTGTACTTGGTTAGGTAAGGTAATAAATATACAACAGTGTCAAAAACAAAACATTAGATCTTTTATAACTTAGGGAATAGTTTTGACCCAAATAAGATTTGTCTCCTAATGTACAAGTTTATCTCATATATAAAATAATACAGATTTAGTTAAAGCAAATAGACATAGGTCAGCTTGCCCCAAAAAGCAAGACCTTTGTCATCTGCATTATACTGATTACAAACAGAAAAAAATTCCAATTTTTTTACAACTCAAAGGTATAGATGTAATGCATTTGCACGAAATGAGAGAACTAGTTGCCTTTTTTATGTGTATTAAACATATATTTTTTGTGCTGCTACTGGGGATTGAACTCAGGGCCTGGGTACTGTCCTTTAGCTTTTTGGCTCAGGGATAATGCTCAGCCACTTGAGCCACATCTGTACTTCCAGCTATTTGGTGGTTAATTGGTGGTAAGAGTCTTATAGACTTTCCTGCCTGAGATTGTTCCAAACATCAGCCTTCAGACCTCAGCCTCCCAAATAGCTAGAATTACAGGTGTGAGTCAATAGTGGTTGGCTAAACTTACACATTTCTAATTTGGCAAATGTTTGCACAACATTCAAACAGCATTCACACACGTAGGCCTACATATCTGTATTCAAGGACATAGGGGTCTATGTTAGAATACTTTAAAATAATATTTGTTTAACCACGGTGATAAAGTGGTCATTTAGAATATGACACATAAACAGATATTTAAATGAACTGATTGAGTCAACGCTCCCTTTTCTACTTTATCAAAATCCTGACAAGCAATTACTTTGATAAAATACAAAATCTTTCCTTTAAGCCAATTTCCCCCCAAACAGTACAATGAAAAGAACAATATTCTTAAGAGTTTTGTATTTATACATACATAGGGCTAGGGCTTAGTTTTACATCAGTATATACAAATTTGATGTTAGAAATTTCTTTAGGTGATTTTCAAAAAGATCCAATTTAATCCCACAGATACATTTTTATACATTTCATCTTTTGTATATTTTCTCAGCCTTCTGGATTTTGTCCTATCCTACCTTTTCCATTTGGGATAATCCTTTAGAACAAAGCTTACTTTACATCCTCTCCTTTAAAAGCGTTTGCATTTCCCTTTAACTTTCTTTTTCTTTTTTTCCTTTCTTTCAGTCTTTCTTTCTTTCTTTCTTTCTTTTTTCTTTCTTTTTTTTGTTGGTCGTGGGGCTTGGGCTCTTGACCTGGGAGTTCTCACTGAGCTCTTCAGCTCAAGGCAAGGCGCCACTTCTGCTTTTCTAGTGGTTAATTAGAGATACGATTTTCATGGTCTTTAGTGCCTGGGCTGTCTTTGAGCCTCAATCCTCAGTTCTCAGTCTCCAAAGTAGCTAGGATTACAGGTGTGAGCCACTGCACACTGCTTCTTTCTTTTCTCTTTTTGGACAGCCATGGGGCTTGAACCCTGGGCCTGGGTGCTGTCCCTGAGCTTTTTAGCTCAAGGCTAACATTCTATCACTTGAGCCACAGTGCCACTTCCAGTTTTCTGGCAAAAATTAGAGTTGAGTCTCATGGACTCAACTGGTCTAGCTTTGAACCATGGTCTTCAAATCTCAGTCTCCTGAGTGGCTAGGATTATACATGAGCCACCAGCACATGGATATGAAAATGTATATACCCAATACTTCCCTCTGTCTTTCCTACAGTATTTGTATTTGAATATTTTTCTTACTGTTAAGTTGTGTAAAGAAGTTGTTATACAAGAAAGCAGTTTATGAATAAAGTGCAACTTGATCAATGTCTATGCATTCAGCATCCTTACCCATAGTTCCAACTCATTCCTTCCCTCACTTTTTAATTTTTTAGGATACATATTGAATGTTTTTATCATTTAACAAAGCAGTTTGTGTAGACAATACATCTTTATTCTTTTATGGTTTCTTCAAATTTGCATTTTGAAATAACTTTCCATGAAAATTTGAATTTAGAACAAAACTATTTCATTTTCCAAAGAATAAAATACCTTCAGTGGAAATCCAATAAGAAAAGCTGTTACTATTTAGGAATTAATTCACAAAAGTACATTTGGGGGCTGAGAGCATGGCTTAGTGGTAGAGTACTCGCCTTGTTTCCACAAAGCCCTGGGTTCAATTCTTTGGTACCATATACTCAGAAAAATCTGGAAGTGGTGCTATAGCTCAAGTGACAGGACACTAGCCTTGAGCAAAATGTGTCCAAGGACAATGCCCAGGTCCTGAGTTCAAGCCCCAGGACTGGAAAAAAGTATATTTGGTAATGTATTCATATTGTGAGGGCTGGACCTAAATTATACTTACAACAGAATGAAACAGATAACAACTGCTGTCCATGAAATCCCTTTTTTCTTCAGTCCTAAGGTAGAGGACAATTCTTGAATTAACCTGTTTTCTGTTCATCCAGATTGAGATAAGAACCTGGGAAAACTCGTTTTGTTAGAAGCAATAACAGAAGATAAAAGAGGCAACCACTCCTAGGGAATTGTTTTTAAGGATGTTCACATGCATAAACATATGCACTTATTTTTTAAAAAGATTTTATAATTAGGCATGTCCAGATAAAGGCATGTATGAGTTCAAGAAAATACTAAAAAATCATTTAGAAGCCACACATGTCTTAGTCATTTATAGCTAGGAATTCCAGGAGCAGATTGAGTTCATTTTGTGAGGCTTTTCTTGGTGATTGAAATAATCTGATCAGTGAAGTTTTCTAGGTCTGTACTGAACAGGACTATTGCCACAGTCACCAATCGTACTTCTAGCTTTCATCAAGTCAATAATCACCACATAGACAAGTACACATACACAAAATGACACACTCAAACTTGTACACTAATACAGACAATAATCCTTTTTTTCTTTGTTGTCCTTCTGTCCTCTCTTTTAGTAAAATAGTCAGGTAGACATCACCCTAGGTGGAAAGATAGACTTGGTACTTGTTATTGTTAAGTAAATAACAACAGATTTCTCCAACACAAATACCCTGATTTCGTTGTGTATCTAAACCCTTCCCAACTAATTGCCAATATAAAGTTTTCAAATGTACACAAATGCTGAGAATAGTCTCCAAATAAAGGATCCAACTTACTTTGTCATAAACTGCAGAAACCCAAATAGTCTCACTGAAACCAAGAGAGGTTCCAGAATATCTCCAAAGTGCAAAGACTCAAATACTGCCCTTTTAGACAAATGGCAAAATCTCTAACAGTTCAGTAAACTCTAAGTGGCTCAGGAGAGCCTTCAGATAACAGGGAAAAGGAAAAGGAAGCCCCAAGATGCACTGACCAGAAAAGGTTCTTGGAGTAACAGTAATTTCAGCAGCTACATAGAACCAATTCCATTATTCTTCTCTATCCAGGTTCAACTATTTCTATTACCTAAAGGATGCATTTTCTTCTAGAGTAGTGCACCAAAGCTGAAATCAGGGTTTTTCATTAGAGAACTTAGTCTGTTTATATTTGAGATTATTTAAAATATGTAACGACTTGCACCTATCCTTTAAAAAATAGTGAAATACCTTCCTCCTCCTTCTCCCCCTCCTCCTCCTCCTCCTCCTCCCCATCCTTCTCCCCCTCCCCTCTCTTCCTCTCCTCCTCCTCCTCCTCCCCATCCTCCTCCCCATCCTTCTCCCCCTCCCCTCTCTTCCTCTCTTCCTCATACTCCTCCTTTTCTTCCTCCTCCTCCCCATCCTCCTCCCCATCTTTCTCCCCCTCCCCTCTCTTCCTCTCTTTCTCCTCCTCATCCTCCTCCTCCTCCTCCTCCTGTTATTAACTGCCACTCTATTCCGTTAGCCATGACTCTTGCCCAGTTCTTTGCTGGTTAAGTGGTGATGGAGTTTTGTTGACCTTTCTCCTGGACTGGCTTCAAACTGTGATCATCCTGGTCTCAGACTTCTACATAGCTAAGTTTACAGGGATGAGTCATCAGTGCCCAGCTCCTCTATTTGTTTTAAATATTTAAATATTGTTTATTTAAACATTGTTTATTTTTTTTCTTCCTCTCTAGTTCAATTTTGTAGTTTCTTCGTTTGTTGTATTGGTAACGTTTGTGCCTACTTTAGAAATAGGCTTGATACTTTTACATGTTCTCATGGTGGTAATAATTATCTTGTTTTCCTCCTGGATGTAATATTTTTCAAAGACTCTTCTCTCTCTTTTTTTGCCAGTCCTGTGTCTTGCATTCAGGGCCTGAACACTGTCCTTGAATTTTCTCAAGGCTAGCATTCTACCACTTGAGCCACAGCACCACTTCTGGCTTTTTCTATGTATGTGGTACCAAGGAATGGAACCTAGGGCTTTATGCATGCTAGGCAAGCACTTTACCACTAGGCCAAACTCCTGGCCTCAACTTCCTTTTTTGATTCTGTTGAAAAGTATTTCTTTTGTATCTGAAGGAGACGTGTTTGGTTGAGTTTTCTTTCAGAACTTGGTATTGTACACACTATGGAGCTAAATCTTGTCTAGGTCATCAGGCACTTCAGAAGCAGGATGCTTCCCTTTCTGTGCCTCATCATGTATGGAGGAGTCCTAGCTCATGCCCATCACTATTTCTTAGTGATGTACATTCCCCAAAGTGGAAAGAAAGATGAGCTTGGAGGCATTATCACTAGACAAGTCAGTTTGGCACATAGTGAAGCCTTTGTTAGAGAGTGTAACAATATAGTCACAATGGTGGCATGGGTGGTAGTTGTGGACCCGTGATAATGAAGCAGCTATAGTAAAGGGTCTGTGTTTGCTGGTGAACATAATCTTGGTAGCTGTGGATGGGTGATCCTAAATGCTATTCCTTTGGCTCCCTACATATGATTGCTGGATTTAGACAATGAAAGATATTAGTGATGTTGATCATAAATATGATATCACATTCTCTGAGTTGATCTTCCTAAAAGGAACAATGTTTTAGGAGTTAGATGGTTTTTTTAAAGAATTTATTAACATTGATTTTTACATCATATTTTAAATGACAAGTTTAACATACAAGTGTTCAAGGAGGGAATTTCTATTTACAATCACTGGGACTTAGTATTAAGAACTTAATCACAATTAGGCTAAGGGTTTGTATGTCATAGAAACATTAATTTATGAAATAAAACATTATGTCTGTAGAGTCATAGGTTTTTATGTCTATATGGTTATGTTTATATTTCCATTACCATGTCCATAGCTTTGGGTATGCAGTTGTTGAGTCCAGGAGTTAGATGTTTTAGGAGGGTGAAAAGGATATGAAGAAAGAAATTATTGTTGAGATTCAGAGGGATAAGATACCAGAGATTTAGGAAAACAACGAAGCGATTGCAACAGAAACTAGTCATACAGTCATGTGGAAAGAGAAAAACAACTCTAGATGGTGGTGAGATAACATCTTTGAGGCTGGATGGTCAAAGGTAAGGAAAAATTTAGCTTCTCTTTCCCTTTCCATCCTCCTCTGTTCTTACCTATAAGGCATTTAGTGAATTTATCCTAGACTAATTTTATTCCTATTATGGTTCCAAAAGGTATTATTAAAATATGTGAGGATAGCTGGGCAACACTGCCTCATGCCTATTATCCTAGCTATTCAGGAGGTTAAAATATGAGGATCATAGTTCAAAGCCACCTCAAGCAGGAAAACCTATGGGATTCTTATCTCAAATCAACCAGCAGAGAAGCCAGAAGTAGAGCTGTGGATCAATTGGTAGAGTGACAGCTTTGTGCAAAAAAAGCTAAAGGACAGCACTTAAGCCTTAAATTCATGCATCAGCTCATACACAAAAAATCTGTGATAGTAAATATTTTTCTTTTGCCTATAGTATCAATTAAATTCTGACTGTCTTTGATGTGTCTACATGAGAAACAGACCACAGCTTTAACCATTGCCTCTCTATATCTTATTTTCTCTCAGAATGCAAAATTTGATGGGAAAATTTATAAGGAACTATATCACAAGACCATGTCTTATGTCACAGGCTTACTCTACTATCTCTTCTGGGAGACTACCATTTGATAGTTTTATACATATATGTTTTTGGGGGGGCAGTCCTGGGGCTTGAACTTAGGACCTGAGCACTATCCTTGGGCTTTCCTCAAGGCTAGAGCTCTACCACTAGAGCCACAGCACCACTTCCAGCTTTTTCTATGTATGTGGTACCGAGGAATCAAACCTGGGTCTCCGTGCATGCTAGGCAAGAACTCTACCACTAGGCCAAACTCCCAGTCTCATTTAATAGTTTTTTTTTTTTGAGATTATCTCCTCCTATGTGATGACTTCATTTCCTTTGCACATATGTAACACATTACTGGGTTATATGGTCTCTTTACTTTTATTTTGTGTGTGTGTGTGTGTGTGTGTGTGTGTGTGTGTGTGTGTGTGTGTGCCAGTACTGAGGCTTGAACTTAGGAACCCATGCTCTTACCTATTTTTTTAGCTCATGGTTGGCACTTATGCCTCCAGTTCTAGCTTTCTGGTGGCTAATTAGAGATAACAGTCTTTCAGATTTGTCTGGTTGGGCTGACTTTGAACTGTGTTCTTCAAATCTCATCTTCCTGAGTAGCTTGGATTACAGACAAGGGCCACCAGCTCTGGTTTTCATTATGGTTCTTATTTGTAGTTCCCTAGTGATTACTGATATGTTTTGTTGTGTGCCTGTGGGTTATTTGTATGTGTTCTTTTGATAAATGTGTATTGGGTCTTTTGCCTATTTTTTGGTGGCAGTTCTGGGGCTTGAACTTGGATCCTGGGTGTTGTCCTGGAGCTTTTGTGATCAAGGCTACCATTCTACCCACTGAGCTATAGCTCCATCTTTCTGTGGTTAATTAGAGATAAGAGTCTCATGGACTCATGCAATTAATGTATCTGACTTTTTTACCTGGTATATTGTGTATACACTTATTTGTTTATTTGAAACATGGAAGGGAAAGATGGATAACATCATTGGGAGGGGTGGGGAGAAAGAAAAGGGGGACAAAAACATGAGAAGGGCTATCAAGTTTCAAGAAGTAATGCACCCATTACCTGACGAATGTAACTGTAACCCCTCTATACATTACCCCAACAATAAAATACAATAAAAAAAAGTCTCATGGACTTTCCTGCCTTGATTGGCTTTTAACTATGACTCTCAAACCTCAGCCTCCTGAGTAGCTAGGATGATAAGCTATGGTCACCAAGCTTTTCTACTTTAATATAATTTTTTCTTGCTATTGGTTTGCTTGAGTTGCTTCAATATTTTGGAAATCAATACATTATAGGATGCGTAGTTGGTCAGTATTTTCTCCCATTGGAAACAAAAGGAAAAATTTAAAGTCTTCCTTGATAGATAGATTTCAGTTTTGCTTTTCTTATGGTTCATTTCTCCTTTCTGGAATAGATCAGACTATTTTGTTCAGTAGTCTGAAATGAGTTAAGACTTGGGGGATTATTGATGTGGTATGGATGCATTTTGCTTTTTTCAGAAAGACCTGAAATTTGAAGGCCAGAATCAGAATGCTGTGGTTGGAGTATGGTTTATCTCTCAAATTTCTGTGTGCTAGATGCATGTTCCCCAATGTAAGAGTATTGACAGGTGGTACATCCTTAAGAGATGGTCAGGTTCAAAAGTGACAAATGTTTTTGCAGGACCTGAGCTAGTCCTTATGAGAGCAGATAGGTACAAAGCAAGACTGTTAGTATAGGCAGTTAGGTAGACATGAGCAGGAACAAGGAAATGCCCCTGGACACAAAATTCTATTCCCCTTTCTTGGAGGTGGAATCATAAAACCCCAGATGGCCTATATCCTGGACCTGCAATTAAGATAACAACTCTATATCCTCCTTATGGAACATATTTCCCATATCAAGTCCATGTATGTGACTTGAGAAGCATAATGACTGCTATATGAGCTCCCACAGGCATCACTAAACCAGGAAGGGCAAAAAAAGATCAAATTCGCTAGTATCTTCTCAAAGGGACATGTATATATTTTCCAAATCCAGAGAGCCCACTACACAGTTGCCAAGTTTCACAAAATTAAGGAGGGCTCTAATTTTGTTCTATCTAGTAACCATGCCCTACTTTTGTTTTCTTAGTAAGTAATTTCTTACTTTCTTCCTACTCTGTGGTTATTTTTCTGTACCAGGGTAGTGTAATCTTGAAAACCTGAGGGGCATCCATTCTTCTGATAACAACCCACATTCTTGGACAATTTTGCATGTGGCCAGTTACCATTTTGCTTCTCTCATGGGACAGAGTCAAGGGACACTTGCCCAGCTGCCAATTCTACACACCTAGAATTATAACTCAAATAAGGCTTTTTTTCTTATCTGGTCTCAGGTAATTACAGCAACACAAAACAAATTAAGACACATACGTCTAAGTTATTGAGAGTTTTTTTAAATAATACTGAGATACAGTCTTCCTCACTATATCACCGTTCACTTATTGCACTTCACTATATCACAGATTAAAAAATATGTAAATAGTGATCCTTCACCTATCATGGGAGTTCCATTCCAAAGCCCAGCTCCCTCAAAGCCAGCAGCCCCCCCAACCCCTGCCCCCACGACTGGTGAAAATTCAAGAAGTAACAATAAGTGAATGGCACTTCAGTGAAGGATGACTACCTAATACTGCTAATTCGAGGATTTTCACCTATCTTTGGAGGGGAGGGAGGGAGAGGAGGGGGGAGAAGAGGCTCTGGAACAGAACTCCCGTCATAGGTGAGGGATGACTGTATAGAATTTTGTCTAAAGCCTTTTCAGAAACTATTGATGTGATAGTCATTTTTAAACATGCATATCATGATTTTTCTATGTTGATCCCTGCTTGAATCTCTGGCATGATTCATTGTGCATGGTGAATAATCTTTTCATGCCTATTGAAGTTGGTTTACTAGAAATTGGTTGAGGATTTTTGGGTGGAGATATATCAGAATATTGGCTGGTAGGTTCATGTCTTTGGTTGTAGTATCAGGGTAATGTTGGCATTGTAGAATAAGTTTGGAAGTATTCACTCTTCTTTGTTTCTTTGAAATTATTTGAGAGGACGCAGTTTAGTTCTTGTTTAAATATCTGGTAAAATTCAGCAGTGTAGCCATGATATGATGCACATCCTTTTCCATACATTCATATTTGAAATTAATTCACTATCTTTAAATAATTGTAAGTCTGTGAGTGCAATGCATCTTGATCAATGTCACCCTTCCACCATTTTCTCCTCTCTCCCAAGCACACCCATCCTCACAATTTATCTGGTTCTAATTTCACTCTGACTACCTTTTCCTGTCCTTCCTCTAGCCACTGGTCTACCCTCCTCTTGATCTCCTCTTCTGCACATGTTCCAGCCTCTGTGTATTCATTTTTGTTAAACTGTGAGCTAATTGTTCAACTGATTTACGCCATTGAAATCCTCCCTGGCATATATCACACTTTTTCACTGATGGTTTACTTTTTATTGATGATTTAATCTCCATTATTAGTCTTTTTGGATTCTTTGTTTCTTAATAATTCAATTTGGGTAGATTGTATATGTCCAGAAATTTATACATTTCTCCTAGGCTATCTGATTTGTTCATATACAATGATATATAATAACCTACATAACTCTTTATATTTCTGTGGCAGCAGTTGTAATGCCTCAGTTTTCATCTGATTTTGAATATTCTCGTTTATACTTGAGCCCAGCTGAAGTATTGATGATTTGGTTTGATTGTTTTTAAAATACCCAAATTTTCTCTTTGCTAACTTTTTGTATTTTCTAGTCTATTTCATTTTTTTCTTAGGCTTATGCTTATTATTTCCCCCTTTTAATATTTTTGAGATATTTGCTTTTGTTTTTCCAGCTCCTTGAAGTATAAAATTCAGTTGCTTGAGATCTTTTGTTTTCATTTTCTTTGTGTGTGTGTGTGTGTGTGTGTGTGTGTGTGTGTGTGCACGTGCGCGCACGCGTGAGCATGTGCACGCATGCTAATACTGGAGCTTGAACTCAGGGTCTCTTGTTCTCCTTTGGCTTTTTTGCTCAATGTTGGTCCTTTACCACTTGAGCTCTCCCCCCACTTCCAATAGTTTTTTTTTTTTGAGACAGGACTCCCTATATAGCCTAGTCTGTCCGCAACTCTACATTCTTCTGCCTTAGCTTCCTGAGTGCTGGAATTATAGGAATGTACTGCCACATTATGCTGTATGTATAATTGTATGTATGTATGTATGTATGTATGTATGTATGTATGTATGTATGTATGTGCTGGTCCTGAGGCTTGATCTCAGAGACTCAAGGCTGGTGCTGTACCAATAGAGCCATGCCTCCAGTGCCAGGGTTTATTTGTTGTTGTTGTTGTTGTTGTTAAATGGAGATAAGTCTCTTGGATTTATTTGACCAGGCTTGCTCTAAATATGATCCTAAGATCTCACCCTCCTGAATAGTTAGAATTTGGGCATGAGATAAAATAAAGTCGGTCTCTGGTGGACATTTATTACTACTATGTATGGGAACTCAGTGGAGAGAAACAGAGAAGCCACCACTTAGAAGAACAAATTAAGAGTCTATGAAGATCCAAAGACAGCTAGAAAACTGTAGTCTCAAAGACCAGCAGCTCCTAATTCAACTAGCACAAAACTTATATAGGTCATAACCACATAAGGTGTGTGGAATTAAACCCAATGAAAGTGCTATACATAAGCAAAGTAAATCTGATAAGGACATTTAAACCTAACAAAAGTAAATAAAAAGGAAACAATCAAGGGAAAGCAAGGGCCAGTTATCTAGGGGAAGCCTAGATTCCATCTCCAGATTTTACTAGCTTCTTTCTTAGTAACTTTAGAGTATTCCGTAGGCTGCTTCTGCTTTCTCTCTTGCCTGAAGAAGCTGGGGGAGGAGAGAGGGGTGCGTGCGAGCATGTGTGCTGGGCCCCGTGCTTGCACTCCAATCCTGGGGCTTGAATTAAGCACCTGGGTGCTGTCCCTGAGCTTTTGTGCTCAAGGCTAGTGCTCTACCACTTGAGCCACAGCTCCAAGTCTAGTTTCTTTGTTATACCCCAGGGGTAGGAGTGGGGGTCGGAAAGCTCTAGGAATCTCATTTAAGGGATAGTGCTGTGACAGCAGATTTTCAAATACGGAGCCAAGCAGTAGCTATCTGCTCCCAGAGCAGAATGTACTTTATCAGTGGCTTCAGTTTCAAGATAATACTATATAGCAGCAGTTTCTCTTGCTGTATCCTAGCATTAGCCTTCAGATACAAATGTAACTAGTTTAAAAAATTGTTTTGGTTCTTTGTGTATGTGAAGAGTAAGCATCAGGCATCACTGGTCAGCCATCTTCCACTGTCATCCCATTTTTGCTTTTATTTTTGTACTTTCTAAATTACCGTTACTACAAAATACCTCAAGTTCATTTAATTTTTTTCATAATCAATCCTTTCTCCAGAGTCTTGGTTCCTTCCTTTTATTACAGAATATTTTTGTATAAACCAAGATGTAAGTGTTAGGCTTGGTAACTGTTATTGAGGTGTCATTATCTCCTGGACTTTTTCACACATTTAATTGGGGAATGTATTTCTTCTGCGCTAATTTATGTAAACACACATATCTTTAAGTGCTTTTGTAGTCATCCATTTTTGTGTTTTTTAAACTAAACATGATTTCATTCTGAAGTGTTTGACTCCTATTCTTGAGCATGTGTTTAGTTCTGTCTTGCTTTTCATGTTTATCTTCTCTTTCGGTACAAAGTTTGGATATCATTATCCATAACTCATTTGCTTGTTTTCTCAGTCCTAGTATACATGCACAGGGATTACAGAATTGTTCACTTATGCTATGGAGAGAAAGAAAATTTACTACCTGGACTACATGTGTATGTTTGTGTAGCTCCTTTTATCTTTAGTTTTTAAATTTTAGTTTAAATTTTTCTGAACTTCAAAAGATGATTCAAGGGGGCTGTAATTGAATGTGTCTATAGGTGCCTAGTACCTCCCGTTCAGAGTCAATGCTTCCTTCACTCTCCTTTATCTTTTCGATTCCCTCCTTCTAGACTCATTTCACATTTCCCACTTCCTTTCTCACGTGTATATGTTGAACATTTTTGCTGCACTTGTCCCATGTTCCCTTTTTCATTCATCCACTCCACAACCATTCTCCTCTCTCCCCTTACAATCTAATTTCAGCTTCTAGTATTCATTTTGTTAAACTACTGTTAGTTGTTCAAAAGGTTCAGTCATAGAGATCCACTCCTGTATATTTCTCGCTGTTGTCAACTAAATTGGTTCTAATCAAATCACAGTTTTCTAAAAATGCTTAAGTACACTGCCTCCTTTTCATTCTTTGCAAAGCTACTTAAGTGATTTTGTCCTTTCCCATACTTCAGGTCTTCTTTCATCCTTCATCATAAAAATAAAAGACTATAGGATTCATTTATAATAAGGTTAGATCCATTTTTATGCTCCTTTCATCAAGGGATCCCTGTATATCTTGGCAAACTTTTGTTAACATATAATGAATTAAACCTTTGTGATTTACAATTGTATGGATTTTTGACAAATATTCTTAATTTCTTTTAAATTTTAAGATTGCTTTGTGTCCTAACTTGTGATCTATATTGGAGAATGCTCTGTATAGACTTAAGAAGAAAGTGTATTCTACAGTTTCGGAATGGGATGTTCTGTTTATGGGTGTTAGGTTTACTAACTAAAGTGAATTCCAGTCAAATGTTTCCTTATTGATTTTCTGTCTGAATTATTTGTAAATTGTCTAAAATCAGACATTGAAGTCTTCTATTTATTTATTGCAGTTCATATCTACCTTCACATCTATTAATGTTTGATTCATATAGGCAGGTGCTTTGATGTTGTTCCGTATGTATGTGTGTGTGTGTGTGTGTGTGTGTGTGTGTGTGTGTGTGTGTGTGTGTTTATATCTTCGTGAGTTGATGTTTAAATTTTTATATGATGACGTTCTTTGTTTCATTTTAGTTTTTGGCTTAAAGTCTGTTTTATCTGACAAATAGTGGAGGAAATAAGTCAATGCCACAGATTATTTCCTTCCCTGGGAAGTAGTGCACTGTACCCGCAGAGACACCTTAAGTAATTGTTTAGTAACTCAGAAAAAGCAGAGTTTGGCATATGCACACAAGCATACATAATATGTATTTTACACACATGCAAATTTACTTGTTTTTCAAAAAGGGCCTCATTATGTAGTCAATGATAATCTTTAATTTCAGATTCTTCCACTTCTGTCTCCCAAGTACTAAGATTACAGGCATGCATCACCAATGTTCACCTGGTTCCAATATTTTTCAAATAAGCTGATTTTTATTTGGCAGCCCGGGGTTTGAACTAAGGGCCTTATATTTGCTAGTGAGGTGCTTTACCATTTAAGCCATGCCTCCAACCTTTTCGTTTTGATTTTTCAGGTAGGGGCTTGCTTTTGTCCTGGGTAAGCTGGACAACAAACTTCCCTCCTATTCTGAACAGGATTCCATGTGTGTGTCATGACTCCTGGCTTATGGTTAATGGGGTCTCCAATGACGTTTTACCTAGGCTTGTCTCAAACCCGAATCCCCCAGAAATAAATTTAAAAATACATATATATGTCAAAATTAATAGTTAATAAATTGCAACTCACATGGCAAAAATAAAACCAACCTGTAATTCCCCAGATGAGTAGTTGTGATACAGGTGTGAGCTGAGGAGTCCAGCCTGACAAGTTGATCTCTTTCCACGTTGTCTATCAACATCAAATAGTTTTACAGAGGGTTTCATTTTGATGCCCAATAAATTGCTATTTTAAAACACGCAAAAGGGTCACTATAGTCATTATGAACTAAATATATTTCACAAGATTTTCTTACATCTAGTTTTATTATGAATACATATGAGGTGGAAGCTCCCTACCTTCTAATATTTATAGTCTCTAAATATCTTAAGACATTCAGATATATAAGGAGATTAATCTGGTGTATATATGTGTGTGTATATATATATATATATACATATATATATATATATATATGAGTATCAGAAATGCATGAAACCTATTCTTCTGTCCTCCCGAGCTGCTCTTATGGGAAAAATGCCGAGGTTCACACTGCAAGAATATACATACTAAGGATGACACATTAAAAAAAAGACTATATAATTAATGTTGAGAGATGGGGTTTGTAGGAAGGACTTGAGTAGGAGCTCTGAAGACTATGTTACCTTTGGGAAGAAAACGAGAATGAAATAGGAAAGGGAATGTAAGATGAGGAATAAATCAAAAGGAGAAGAGGGAGTGACTGCTGAGTAAAGGACAGTAAAGAGGAGGTACAATGAGAATGGAAAGTTGGAGGTAGGGAGGGGGAGGGGGCGGGCCAGCAGGAACTGAGACCCCCTCTGGAGGCGGAAAGAGGGAGGACCACTTCCGGCCAGGGAGGTGGGGGGAGGAACAGCCTCAGACCTGAGGAGAAGCTGTGAGAGAGCAGACGCTGTCCGGACTCCCGAGGTGAGCCGAAGCGTTCTGCTTCAGTGAAGACTTGGGCGGGGGGGGGGGGGGGGTTGGTGGGGAGGGTGGCTTCCAGGCTGCAGCTTTGAGGTGCCTGATGCCTTATGGTTTTTAAGATTTGAAAACCTTTTGGGGATTCGGGATCTGACTACATCGAGCTGATCGTGTTTAGCGGTGCAAGAATCCGATTCTCACGGGAGAAAGAAAGGAGGGGGCGGAATTTCCTTCGGGCCACCGAAAGGTCTGGACTGAGTTCTGGCAGTAGAAAGGAGGGATGCAGATTTGGTTGGAAAGGAAAGATCGAGTAGCCGTTCTGGCAATAGCAAGAAAGGGAAGAGGGGCCAACTCCGGTGGGAGATCGGAGACAGCAGGACCGCATTCAGGGTGGGAAAAGGGGACCGGGTCAGGTTTGGGCTGTAGAAAAGAGGGATCGGGACTGAGCAAGGAGCAGCCGACTCTTCAAGGGGCCACGAAAGGACCGGGCTCTGAAGGGAGAAAGAAAGGGCCACGATCCGGTTGATTCTGGTTTGAAAAGGGAAAGGACAGAACCTGATAAGGTTTGAGGGCAGCGAATACACAGAAGGTTAATTCTGTTGGATTTGGGGGTGGGGTATCCATGTTGCAGAAAGGGCGGGCCCAAGCACTTGCAGACGTGGAAAGGGGGGGGGAGACTGTGTTGGGGAAGGGGCGGTACAGAGACGTACTGCAGACTGGGGGGAGGGGGCTTATTAAGAGAAGGGGAGGTGCAGAGAAGTACTGCAGAGCTGCGGGAGAGGGCAATTCGAAAAGGGGCGGGGCGTGGCTGTACCGCAGAGAAGAGGTGGCAGTGCTGGGGAAGGGGCGGTGCGAGCGGTACTGCAGAGAAGAGGGAGGGGGCGATGTTGGGGGAAGGGTTGGCTGGAGATGTGATGCAGCTAGGAGGGGGTCAGGGGTGGGACCGAGATGTTTTGTTGCTAGGAAAGCTAGGGAGCATATGTGGGAATGAGATGGTCAGAGTCTAGTCCATCCAGGCGCATGCGTACTGAGCTGCTTTGGAGAACCAGCTCTTGGGAAAGCTGTGAGCCTGAGGGGGGAGGGGGCGGGAGCTCTTTTGGTGCGCATGCGCACCATCATGTTGCGGTGCAGAAGGGGGCGTATGTAGGTGCGGGTAGTGGTGTAGAACCGAGTTGCCATCTTGGAAGCAGAAGGAGCTGGGGTTCAGAAACCAGATGTCCTGAGTTTCAAGGTATGAGGACCCAGGAGCTGGATGATTTGGGACTCAAGGTTAAGTGAGACCCTTCCCCGGCTTTCACTTTAGGCAAATCTTACTTTGAGTCTCTCCCTCCTTTTCCCTTAACTCAGGTCTATTTCTTTTAGGCTCAGCTCTCACTTGGCTTGCCAAAAAGATGGATAGAAGAAATGACTACGGTTACAGGATTCCTACATTCCAGGTGAGGCTTCTCTACATTTTCAGCAGGCCACCTACCCCATCCTGATTTCACTTACTATCCTTAAGCCCACCACCACCGTGTAGTTGCCTAATTCCCTGCCTTTGCATGGTTTAGGGGGAGAAGGGGAAGACCTGCCTAACTCTATCGCTCGCTCCCTTCCGCTTCCCCTACCAATTGCAATCAAACCCTCCTAAGAATAAGCGGGGAGACTTCATGGAAAGGGGTGGGTGTAGGGAGGTCAAATGGCCTAGAGATCATAATCCTAAGTATGTAGGGCCCTCTGCCTCCCCCTGGGAGCCTGGGGCTTCCCTTCTCTCCAGATGCACACACTGAAAATGCAGAAGAGGACAATGTTTTGTTGATGCATACCCTGTTGGCAGCAACTAAGGATCCACCTGTTGCCAGCCGGCCTAAGAAAAGCAAGACCAAGAAGACTTCTGTTAAGGCTATTAATAAGACCACACCTGCTGCCCCTCCAGTTCCATCTTCCAGCGAGATTGCAACCAACAATCCCCAAATAACTTTGCAGACTTTAAACTTGCCAGTCCTCACTCAGATAAGCCAGGCTTCAGCTACTGCTGAGGCAGCCAGTAGTCAGCCATCTTCCCTCACTGCTCAGGCTAAGAAAGTCAATAAGACAAAGAGAATTAGCCCCAAGGCATCTCAAGGCTCCCAGTCTCTAACTGGCAGTGAGGGTGGCACTCCACAGGTTAAGTCACCCTTGAAGGTACTAAACGTACCAGTCACTTCCCAGACTATCCAGGCTCCAGCTGCCAATGAGTCAGCCAGTTCTGTGGCCTTGACAGCCTCCACTAAGCCGAAGAAACCTTCCAAGGCTAAGAAGGCTGCCAATAAGGCCATAGCTTGTGCCACTGAGATCTCACTTGCTCCTAGTGCCACCCACACAGTAACTCCCCAAGGCCAAATCGCCAATGAGACAGCCAATATCCAGGCCACAGCAGCCTCTAATCGAACCAAGAAAGCTTCAAAAGCCAAGAAGACAAATGCTAGGGCAACAAATACTGATGTTGAGCATCTAGAGTCTCCACATGCCATGGAGGCAGCTAGCAAACAGGTTGAGAACTCGGCACCTCTCCGGCCCAAAAAATCTAAGGGCAAGAAAGTTGCTAATAAAGCCCCTAATTCTGCCTCTGAGATCTGCGAGGCCCCATCTGCAGTTCAGATGGTCCCAAATCACGCCCTGTCTGTTACTGTACGGATCAGGAGAGGATCTAGAGCCCGAAAGGGTGCCACTAAGTCTCGAGGAACTGAACAGTCTCAGATTGCTGATCAAGGGG
This sequence comes from Megascapheus bottae, assembly GCF_031878675.1. NCBI lineage: Eukaryota > Metazoa > Chordata > Mammalia > Rodentia > Geomyidae > Megascapheus > Megascapheus bottae. The sequence continues at coordinate 35,801,461 of NC_143547.1, read as the reverse complement.
CTCAGGCCAAGATGGCTACCTCTCAGAACAGCATAAGTACCCTTGAGACTCAGGTTGCCGCCGCTGTCCAGGCCTTGGCAGATGACTATCTGGCTCACTTGAGTTTGGAGCCCACGACTAGGACTCGAGGCAAGAGGAACCGAAAGGTAAGATCGGTGACATCATCCTTTTGGATGATTTGCTATTCCTATCTTTTTAGCTTGCTGATTCATTTTTGAGAAAAATTTACGAAACCTTTTTAATTTGAGTTAGTCTCTGTGTTCAGGTATAGGAGAAGAAATGAGAAATAGTGTGTCTTACAGATTGGCAGGGAAATAAGATCTATATATTTACCTATAACTTGTATGTAACGCACCTTGAATTTACACAGTAGTTATCATGTATACTAGGATTTGTGTTATGCTACATATGCACAGGACATACTACTATTTCTTGAACGTAATTCTGTAGGACTGGGAGTGTGGCCTAGTGATACAGTGGTTGTCTAGCATGCTTGAAGTTCTGAATTCGGTTCCTTGGTACCACATACATGGAAAAAGCTGGAAATGGTGCTGTGGCTCAAGTGTTAGAGCACTAGCCTTGAGAAAGCTCAAGGATAGTGCCTGGGCCCTGAGTTCAAGCCCCAGGATTGGAAAAAAAGAAAGAAAATAACTGTCTACTGTTTTGGAACCATATATTTAGCTTTATAGATAGAAAAATGAAGTCATAGAGAAGTGATATGACTCATCCAAGGGGTATAGCTAACAAAGCCTAGTGCTAGCCAAAGAAATAAGAGAATCCCCAGGCTCTGCTCTTGGGTTGGTTCTGCCCTAGCAGGGAAATGAAAAAAACCCCACCTTTTTTAAAGACAGGAAGAAAAGCTGAGGACTTCATGGTCAATGTCAGGTTCAGATCCCACTACAGGGGAAAAGGTAAAGGGGACTTCTGAATGGGACAATGAGGAGACAGCTAACTCTTTTTACCTCTCTTCTTTTTGATAATAGTCTAAGCATTCAAATGGAGAAGAGAAAAGTTGCAATAATTATAGACGGATCCCATGGGGCCGGAGGCCTACACCACCCCGCGATGTGGCCATTTTACAAGAAAGGGTAAGAATACAATGTTGCCTAGAGGCTCAGGGTAAGAATACAATGTTGCCTAGTACTCTTCCTCTTTGTCATTCTTTCAAGGTTCTTGCTAAATATATTGATACCTCTTTATCTGTTTCTCTTCTCTTAGGCAAATAAGTTGGTGAAATACCTGTTGGTTAAGGACCAGACAAAGATTCCCATCAAACGCTCAGGTAATATCCTACCAATCTTTCTTTTTTTTCTTTATTTGCCAGTCCTAGGGCTTAAACTCAGGCTTTCTCAAGGGTAGTGCTCTAGCACTTGAGCCACATTACCACTTCTAGATTTTTCTGTGTATGTGATGCTGAGGAATCAAACCTGGGTCTTTGTGCATGCCTAGGCAAGCACTTTACCACTAGGCCAAACTCCTATCCCCCTACCAATCTTTCTTGAGCTCTCTTTTTCTTCCACAGTCCAAGGAGGAACCATTCACCTTTAGGACTACCTTCTTTCCTATCACCAACTTCAATTATGGCTGACATCACTCATTAACCTAATTCACAAGTCTGGGTCAGTATTAGGATCACAGGGTCATTGTGTTTGAAGCTACCTGACTAGAAAAGTCTATGAGACTCTTACCCCCATTTAACTACCAAAAAGCCAGAAATAGAGCTGTGGCTCAAGTGATAGAGCTATATAGCTTTGAGCAAAAAAGCTTAGGGATAGCACCTAGGCCCTGAGTTCAAGTCCTAGAACTGGCAACCCTCCAAAAAAAAAACTGGGAGGAAGGAGGGAGAGAGGGAGAAAAGGAAAGGAAAGGAGGGAACAAAGAAGGAAGGCCCACTGATACCAATGAAGGAATTCACATTGACAGCAAAGGCTTGCAGCTCTGATCTGTACTTACATCAGCTTCTCTTGACTCTCCTTTCCTGCAGATATGCTGAAGGATGTCATCCAAGAATATGAAGAATATTTCCCAGAGATCATTGAACGAGCAAGCTATGCTCTGGAGAAGGTGATGGAAAAGCCCTGGGGGATGGGCACACTAGGGAACTATGACTGAAATAGATGGACAATAATCAGAGAGACCTACTAATACAGCCCATTGCTGTGCACATGGGCATATCTTTGCATGGATGAGGGTGTGTGGGGGGGGATCAGCGCCATGGGTCACACAACAAGCCAGTAGTGAAAATATAGCTCAGACTTAAGCCCCCAGCTTATGGCTTCTGTCTGCTGTTACTGCACACATCTCTCCTGTGTTTGAGATGCTCACCTTTCTATTTCCTCAGATTCTCAGTAAACGCAGAGATGATGGCAAGCATGCATTTGTCATGTGTGCTGAGTACTTAGCTTCATGCTGTACACATAGTCACACTGACTCCATCCATGCAAGACCCTAAGGTACACTGGGAGCCGCAGGTTGCCTGCAAAGCTGATTTTGTGATCTAATAAAGATGTTCTTTTACTTGGCAGATGTTTCGAGTTAATCTGAAGGAAATTGATAAGCAGAATAGCTTGTACATTCTTATCAGCACTCAAGAATCCTCTGCGGGCATACTGGGAACGTAAGCTGGGAAAGTGCTGGGGTGGCAGGGGGCTTCTTTTACCCGTAGTACTACCCCTTGTCTCTTCCTGTATCCTCTTAGAGGGCCTAAAAAGAGCAGGCCTATAAATTTCCTCCCCCTTGTAATTCTAGCTTCTCAAGATGCTCTTGAGATCACAGGATCATGATTCAAAGCTACCTGACTAGAAAGAGTCTTTGAGACTCTTACTTCCATTTAACTACCAAAAAGCCAGAAGTAGAGCTGTGGCTCAAGTGATAGAGCTATAGCTTTGAGCAAAAAAGCTTAGGGATTGCACCCAGGCCCCCTGAGTTCAAGTCCTAAGACTGACACCACTCCAAAAAAAATAACTGAGGAAGGAGGGAGAGAGGGAGAAAAGGAAAGGAAAGGAGGAAACAAATAAGACTCATTCCTACTCCCACTTCTTCTGCTGCGTTGAACCCTGAATGTAGTAGTGGTGCCTGATTAAGATTGACTGAAGAATGTAGGAGACTAGAATGTGGAATTCCTGCTGTAAGGTTTCCCTTCTCGCCATAAGGTTTCTCTTCTAGGCAAGCATGTCTGTTGTTACTTGTCTGTTCCTATTTAGTGCCTTGTCTGGCCTTCGTAGAGTAGAGCTCTAGGGAGAGACAGGTTCTATGTACGTGTGTGTGTGTGTGTGTGTGTGTACATACTATGATACTTGAGGTGTAGCAGTGTCACTGAAGTCCTGACTAGAAGTCTGTCAAGCAGTGTGCTATGGAAAAGCAAGAATTCACATTGACTGAAGAGGTGTTCTTCCGTTTTCTTGACCACAAGAAGTTAGGCTATGCTTTTCTCTCTACTGAATCAGGAGACGTTGGTTCCAGAGTCTTCAGTCTTTTGCCTTGGGTCACAGGAAGCATAGGCTAGGATGTTTTCTCCCACAGCTGAGGAATCTGAACAGGGCTAGTCAACTAGCTTGCGTATCTTGCAAATGGCTTGTAAATGTACATTTCAATTTTATCTTATTCTCTTTAGGACTAAGGATACACCTAAGCTGGGTCTCCTCATGGTGATTCTGAGTGTCATTTTTATGAATGGCAACAAGGCCAGTGAGGGTGAGTGGCTGGGCATGCAGCTGAATGGGTGACTGTGGTCTGAATTCCACGTGCTCATTTTCTGTCCCTGTCTCCTCTTGCCTCCCCTTGCAGCTGTCATCTGGGAGGTGCTGCGCAAGTTGGGGCTGCGCCCTGGGTATGATTGGGCTCTCAGCGCTTGCTGTCCGTGTTGTCCTTTGGCAAGAGAGGATGGTCTCAGGATTGTATCAGCCTGGTGTTCTGGTGGTGCGGGTGGGGTTTCTGACCTGGGTGGATGGGGAAATTGGTCTGAACTTTTTGGCTTCTTTTCTCCCTCATGTCCTCTGTTTTAAGATAAGGTAGACCTTCAGGAATCCCTGACAAAGAGCCACCTGGCTTCCGCTGTTTGCTTCTAGTGGCTATGTGCTTTTACTACTTTCGTCGCTTCGTTGACATTGCCCCATGTGCTAGAGAGGTCTCTTCCATGTTGGGAAATGCTTCTGCCCTGATCCAGATAGTTCCATTCTGTGTTCATTGGTGGTTTTTGTTTTTGAACCTTCACCAGGGTGAGACATTCGCTATTTGGGGAAGTGAGGAAGCTCATCACAGACGAGTTTGTGAAGCAGAAGTAAGTAGTATTTGGAAGTTTTATGGCTTGTGTCTGGTTCAGAAAGTGTATAACCAGTGCCTTTCATTTCTCACACTATCTTTGGAGTGATGGGCATCCTGTGTCCTAGTTTTGACTACAGTTCCTGGACCTGTCCAGGATAGGGCTATACCAAATATAAGGCCTATGCAGAGGGGTGTACTCAGAGCAGGGGATTTGAATTATGGCTCCTCTCTTCATAACATAGCAAAGCAGAATCTGGGGTTAGTCCTTTTGGGGTCAGGAAACAATGACCTTCCTCTGCCACCAGGCCCCATATCTGTATCCAAAGTAACTGTATTGCACAGAGCCAATGCAAAATGTTTCTACCTGAGAAACCAAGTCCATGATTATATATGAGAATGATTATATATGAGGAGTCTTGGGACTCCTTAAAGCTCCATAGGCTGTTGAGTATTTTTGTAGCTTAGTGTTTAAATAAGTTTGGCTTTGTTAGAAGCACATTTTTCTTTCCTTTTTTCCAAGGTACCTGGAATACAAGAGAGTGCCAAACAGCAGACCACCTGAATACGAATTCTTCTGGGGCCTGCGCTCTTACCATGAGACTAGCAAGATGAAAGTCCTCAAGTTTGCATGCAAGGTATTGTGCTACATGAGCCTAGCATGTTAAGGAGTTGGGTTAGCCCCTGGCTGAGGGAGGCTGTATGTTGTGTTAGAAAGGTACATGGTAACACACACACACACACACACACACACACACACACACACACACACACAGAGGCATAAAGCCTCATTAATACAGAGTGCTCTCAATCATTTTTCACAGTTGGTATTTATCAATTTAGGCTGTCATTGCAAAATACCATAAACTAAATGGCTTAGAAAGAAGAAATTAGTTATCTCATGGGTGCTGAGAATGGCAGGTAAACACCTAGCAGTCAATTCATGGTTATAGTTGTATGTTTTAGGCAAATTTCTTTTATGCAGTGCCCTCCCATGGCAAGCAGCAAGCCTGAGCTCTCTGGTGTCTTCTGTTACAAGAACATGAATCCTTTTTGGATCAAAGCTCCTCCTTTGTGACCTTATTTTAAGTGTAATTACCTCTACAAAAGGTCCCATTTTTCAATCACTTCTGAGGTTAAATATTTAACATACTGATTTAGAGTAGGGGATACTAACAACAGTCAAACTTACTCTCTTATCATTTCACATATTATAAATGAAAAACATCTGAAGCCAGGTGCTTATAGCTCATGCCTGGAATTTTAGCTACTAGGGACGCTGAGATATGCGGATCATAGTTTGAAGCCAGTCTGGACAAGAAAAGTCCTTGAGACTCTTATCCTCAGCTAACCACAAAAAAAAGCCAGAAGTGGAGCTGAGACTTAAGTGGCCTAACAAAGTAGCTCAGGGACAGTACCCGGGCCTGGAGTTCAAGCCCCCAGACCAACACACACATACAGACATGTAACGCATGCCGTGCACGCACCATTTGAGCCTAGAGAGATGACTTTAACTGTACAAGGTCATATCACACCTAAGTTATCAGAGCTGAAATTAGGGGTCAGTCCCAATGAGGAAGAGTTTTAAAAACAAATGGCTATCAATTTTGTTCAAATACCATGATAGAGGCATCTCATATATAATTACAAAGATTATTTCCTATTACATGATTATTTCCATTTCAGGTACAGAAGAAAGACCCCAAAGACTGGGCTGCTCAGTACCGAGAGGCAGTGGAGATGGAAGTGCAAGCTGCAGCTGTAGCTGTGGCTGAGGCTGAGGCCAGGGCTGAAGCCAGAGCCCAGATGGGCATTGGAGAGGAAGCTGTGGCTGGGCCCTGGAACTGGGATGACATGGATATCGACTGCCTAACAAGGGAAGAGTTAGGTGATGACGCTCAGGCCTGGAGCAGATTTTCATTTGAAATTGAGACCAGAACCCAGGAAAATTCAGATGCCACAAGCAGTGTTGACTTTAGCCAAGGAGCTAGCACCAGGGGTAGCTTCAGTGATGCGGCCAGTATTAGCTTCAGTGGCAGCCCCAGTCCCAGCGGGGGTTTTGGCGGTGGAGCTGGTATTACCTTTGGTAGTGAACCAAGCTCTGGTGCCAGCTTCAGCAGTGCAGCTAGCATAAGCTTTGGTGGCACACCCAGTACTGGTGCCAACTTTAGCAGTGCAGCCAGTATTAGCTTTGGCGGTGCACCGAACACTAGCACTAGTTTCAGTGGTGGAGCCAGTATTAGCTTTGGTGGCGCCCCCAGTACCAATGCCAGCTTTTGCAACACAGCCAGCATTAGCTTTGGTGGATCACCCACTACTGTCACTAGTTTCAGTGGTGGAACCAACATTAGCTTCGGTGGATCACCAAGTACTACTACCAGCTTCAGTAGCACCGCCAGCATTAGCTTTGGTGGTGCACCCAGCACGACTACTAGTTTCAGCGGTGGAGCCAGCATTAGTTTTGGTGGAGCACCGAGCAGCAGCACTAGTTTCAGTGGCGGGGCCAGCATTAGCTTTGGTGGTCCACCGAGCACTAGCACTAGTTACAGCAGTGCAGCCAGCATCAGTTTTGGCAGTTCACCCAGTACCAGCACCAGTTTCAGTGGTGGAGCCAGTATTAGTTTTGGTGGTAGCCCTTGTACCAGTGCCACTTTCAGTGATGGAGCCAGCAGTGGCTTTGGTGGCACACTCAGTGGCACCACAGCTGGCTTTAGTAGTGCACTCAGCACCAGCAGCAGCTTTGGAAGTGCACCCACCACAAGCACTGTCTTCAGTGGGGCACTGAGCACCACCACTGGCTTTGGAGGCACGCTTAGCACCAGTGTTTGCTTTGGTGGTTCTCCCAGCTCTGGTGCCAGCTTTGGTGGCACACTCAGTACCAGTATCTGCTTTGGTGGCACTCCTAGCACCAGTACTGGTTTTGGTGGCACCCTCAGCACCAGTGTCTCTTTTGGTGCTTCTCCTAGCACCACTTCTGACTTCGGTGGCACCCTCAGCACCAGCGTCTGCTTTGGTGGCTCTCCTAGCACCAGTGTGACCTTCGGTAGTGCACTGAGTAGCAGTGCTGGTTTTGGTGGAGCACTCAACCACGGTGCTGGCTTTGGCAGTGCCATTAGCAGCACCAGTGCTAGCTTTGGTGGTACTCTCAGTAGTGCTACTGGCTTTGGTGGTGCTATTAGCACCAGTACTGGATTTGGTGGAGCACTCAGCACCAGTGCCAGCTTTGGTGGTGCCCTCAGTAGTGCTGGCTTTGGGGGTGCCGTGAGCACCAGCAGCAGCTTTGCTGGAGCACTCAACAGTGCCGGCTTCGGTGGAGCACTCAGTGTCAGTTCTGGCTTTGGTGGTGCTGTCAGCACGAGTGCCAGTTTTGGTGGTGTCCCCAGCACCACCCCTGACTTTGGTGGTGTCTTCAGCACCAGTGCTGGGTTCAGTGGGGCACTTAGTACCGCTACTGATTTTGGCGCTACTCCCAACAACAGTATTAGCTTTGGCAGTACTCCCAGCACCAGTGTCAGCTTTGGTGGTGCTCATAGCACCAGCCTCTGTTTTGGTGGATCACCCAGCACCAGCCTGTGTTTTGGCAGTGCATCTAACACCAACCTGTGTTTCGGTGGCTCTCCCAGCACCAGTGCCTGTTTTAGTGGTGCCACCAGTGCAAGTTTCAGTGATGGGCCCAGCACCAGTGCTGCTTTCAGCTTTGGCAATGCTGGATTTGGAGGTGGACTGAGTACTAGCGCCGGCTTTGCTGGTGGCCTAGGCACCAGTGCAGGTTTCAGTGGTAGCCTAGGCACCAGCGCTGGCTTCGATGGTGGCCTGGGCACCAGTGCTGGCTTTGGTGGCGCATTAGGCACCAGCACGGGCTTTGGTGGTGGCCTAAGTACCAGCTCTGACTTTAGTAGTGGACTGGGCACCAGTGCTGACTTTGGTGGTACACTAGGCACCAGCGCTGGCTTTGGTGGTGCACTAGGTTCTAGCACTGGCTTCGGAGGCGGACTAAGCACCAGTGCTGGCTTCGGTGGTGGACTCAGCACCAATTCTGACTTCGGTGGTGGACTAAGCACCAGCACTGGCTTCGGTGGAGGACTGGGCACCAGTACTGGATTCGGTAGTGGACTGGGTACCAGTGCTGGCTTTGGTGGACTGATTACCAGTGATGGCTTTGGTGGTGGACTGGGTCTGGGTACTAGTGCCGGTTTTGGCAGCACACTTGGCACTGGTGCAGGCTTTAGTGGTGGCCTTAGCACCGGCGATGGTTTTGGAGGTGGGCCCAATGCCAGCTTCGACAGAGGACTGAGTACCATCATTGGCTTTGGCAGTGGTTCCAACACCAGCACTGGCTTTACTGGTGAACCAAGCACTGGCACTAACTTCAGCAGTGGACCGAGTTCTATTGTTGGCTTTAGTGGTGGACCAAGCACTGGTGCTGGCTTCTGCAGTGGACCAAGCACTGGTAGCTTTGGTGGTGGACCAAGCACTGGAACTGGCTTCAGTGGAACAAGCTCTGGAGCTGGCTTTGGTGGTGGACTGAACTCCAGTACTGGCTTTGGTGGACTGAGCAGCAGCGCTGGCTTCAGTGGTGGACCAAGCACCAGTGCTGGATTCGGCGGTGGACCAAGCACCGGTGCTGGCTTTGGCGGTGGAACCACTAGCCTTGGTGCCTGTGGCTTCTCCTACAGCTAGTGTGGTTTCAGGTAATTGCAATATTCCCCTTGCCAAGACCCCTGGGGATGGGTCCAGGAGCTGGGAAATGTTAATAGTATCCCTGAGGTAGGAGTGCTGCGGGGGGAAAGGAAGGCAAGGGAAGTATGAGCAAACCATCCATTTGGCGTTAAAATGTGGTGCTGTTTGCTTTTGTTTTTCAGATTTCTTCCCCTCGTTTATGTATTCTGCTAGTGAGTTGCAGCAGTTTTTCCCCAGGAGCCCTAGTACAGCTTTGGAATCTTTGTCTGCACAGCAGCTTAAGCAGCTACTACTACCAATCAGCTGAGAGTGGTGATACACCTTGAGAAAAAAAATCTGTTTGCTGTTCCTGCTTTCTTGTTTGCTTCCTGTGTGCTGTCATATTTTGGTATCAGAGTTACATTAAATTTGCAAAACGAATTGGAAGTGTTTCTGCCTTTCATTATGTTTAAGGTAGTTTAAGGTAGTTTGATACCTTGTTTTTTTTTTGACACCTTGGTTTTATGGAAGAGCTAGAGGTCAGCATAGCTCTTTGGACAATGTGGGGTTCCAGCTTTAGACCAAAAGGTGGGGATATTTTTTCAGGGTTAAGAGAAGCCTTAGTGGGCAGGTTGGAGGTGTGGCTCAGTTGGCAGAGTGTTAGCTAATGAGTAAAAGCATCAGGTACTGAGTTTGAATCCTGGTCTCAGACTGAAAAAAAGAGAAGCCTGGGAAAGCATGGCAGTCCAGGGGACATGATCTTGGGTAAATGGTCAGGAGCAAATCTGCAGCAGAAGGCAAAGGGTAGTAAGCATGCTGAATACTAGGTACAGATTTAATTTGAGTCATTTGTATAAGAATGGAAATGGAGTAATGGGAAGAGAGGCAACTAGAGAACATCATGGGAATATGTTCTTAGGCTTTGCTTAGGATAGGAAAGAAAGATGAGCCCTTTACATGAATCAGATCCAAGAGAGGAGGTAAAGTTAAGATATGGAAGACACAGAACTGATTGTTGTGTCTTGAAAAAGTGGGAAGGGAAAGGCTAAGTAGGGATAGGGGGCTCCAAAGTAGAGGATGACCCTGACATTGAACACATGGAATATATCAATAGATATCTATTTCTGGCAACTCTAGGATATCCTAACCAAAAAATAGTGTGGACTATTCAGGGTCTCTTTTTTCTATTTTCTGGAGTTCATTTTGAGAAATATTGTTTTATGATGCTCAGAAGCATTGAGTATCACCTTTGGTCTCACTGTGTGTGATTGCCTAGAGTCATTTCTAAGTTATTATGCTATTAAGGGTTTATACATTGCTAGGTAACTGCAATGAAAGAACAAGGAAATAAAGACAGTACGTTTTTGTGCCCTTTTCTTCTTGGTGGTACTGGGGTTTGAACTTGGAGCCTTGTGCTCATCAGGAAGTTACTTGAGGCATGCCCTAAGCCCTTTTTGCTTTTATTTATTTTTGCCAGTCCTGCGGCTTGAACTCAGGGCCTGAGCACTGTCCTTGGGCTTTCTCAAGGCTAGAGCTCTACCACTTGAGCCTCAGCACCACTTCCAGTTTTTCCTGTGTATGTGGAAGAATTGAACCTGGGTCTTCGTGCATGCTAGGCAAGCACTCTACCACTAAGCCATGCTCCCAGCCCCTGCTTTTATTATTTGAATAACCCCCCACTAACCCCCCCCCACTACCATGCTCCTGTTTATACTTCCTGTGTATCTGAGATGATAGGTATGTACCTCAACACCATACTTTTTACTGGCTGAGATGGGGATGTTGCAAGTTTTTTTTTGCTTGGGCTTATATTCCCAATCTTCAACTTCCCAAGAATCTAAGGTTACAAATATGAACCACTGGTGTCTGGCAAGTTATCCGATTCTTATATGAGGATGACCTACTTTGAACACCAAGGATCAAAGCCCCCAGGCACTCACGAGGACTTATTTTTGTGTATCATTTTTGGAGGTGCTACTCTAGGACTCTGCTCTGGGAAGCTCCTCCCCCCAACTCATTCCACATCCAGAATATTGGCATTGTATTTGGACTCAGATCTTGAAAACAAAATAAGTCTTTTGTTTTCAAGAACTCCTATCCTTTAACAAGCAGTACGAAGTCTTTATTGGTGACAAAATATTAAGATAATTGGTTCTAGAGCTAGGTAGGCTCAGCAAGTTGTGCCTAGGAATTGAGACCTGTTTGGGAATTACAGCTAGTGCTCTCTCATTGAGGCTAAGGCCAGAGTGGTCACAGGGGGAGAAGAGCAGGTACAGTTGTTCCTACAGGTGGAAGGCAGTTTGATCTCTTGGAAAAGGCTCAGTAATGGGCAGGGACAGTATCCAGGGCTTCCTTGGGTTCCCGGGTGATGTCCACATTCTGAGAAGAGAGATCTCAGGGTTAATAGGAAGGAGATAGCAGTGTAGGGCCTCAGTCTTTTTTCCTGCTCTCCTGCTTTCATTGCTGGGCTCCCATATTTTAGCAAGGCCTCTTCTTAGGCAAGCCTCTAGGAGCCATTGGGAGAAGGGAGTGTCCCAGTCCAGTGCCTAAAATGCTTCAGATCTAGGCTATGGCTCCTGCATTTATGGATTCTGGTTGTTCCTCCTATTCATGGGAACCCTCCCGGATCTTTCTTTGCTATTATTTTTTTTGCCAGTCCTGGGCTTGAGCTCAGGGCCTGAGCCCTGTCCTTGGACTTTCTCAAGGCTAGAGCTCTACCACTTGAGCCTCAGCACCACTTCCAGCTTTTTTCTATGCATGTGGCACCAAGGAATCAAACCTGGGTCTTTATGCATGCTAGGCAAGCACTCTACCACTAGGCCAAACTCCTGGCCCCTCCTGGATCTCTGGAGCTAGGATGTCTCTTCTGTGAGGAAAGGTGCTCTCACTATGGGCTGTACCCACAACTAATTCCAGTACAGAACCCCTACCTACCTCTGGCTTCTCCCGGTGTGTATTCACAGCCTCTATGTTCAGGTAGATGGACTCCACTTTACAACCTTAGGCAAAAAACAAGCCAAGTGCTCATAAGCCCTTGAGGTAAACACAGGTATTCCTGAGGTATCATTCCCTATCCCCCCGCACCATCCACACCCCAGCTCCATTGTTTAATAGGGAGAAGAATTCAGCCCTGTGTGTGAGGAAGATGTTTCCACCTCCAGCCCTAACAGTCTCTTGAATTCTTGGGAGTTTCAGATGCGCATCTGTATATGGGAAGGAGATGATGTAAGACTGATGAATCCTCCACAGCCATACTAGGAGCAGAAGACACGGAAAAACCCTTGGCCACAAGTCTTGGCCTAGGAAGTCTATTTAGTAGATAATGTGGTTGTGATGATACCGGATGTGTGGATGTCATGAGGGAGTTTTAGGGGCTTGGAGGCTGAGAGAGGAGGCCCATTACTTCTTATATGGAAGACCTATTAGCTCTGTTCCTGTGGACCACATGCTACTGCAGGTTCTGTTTATACCTCTAAGTAGATGTGAGTATGTCCTTTCTCTGCATATGAACCTTTCATTGCTAACTAATACCCAATAAAGTCTAAACTGTCTGGGCTAAATGGTATGCCTAGAACGAGATGTAAACTTTACTCAACATACCCTTGACCTACAATTTTTCCTCTGGTTCCCTTTCTTCTATAGCTCAATGTTCTGTGCTCAGTGCTTGGCCAGACACAGAAATTTGGAGTGAGGCCCTCACAGTTACAGATTGTCCTGTCTCTCTTTTATTCTACTACCACCAGTCTTAGCTCCATTAAGATACTCTACCACCCACCCAGGAGCTCTCCCATCCCCCAGGACTCTGGGACAAATAGCAGGCCCTGGAGGGCCATGCTTATAGTCTTTATGTCCCTTTTCTTAGGCAAGCCTGGGTTATACTCACCATAAGCCACAGGTGTGAGTTTGAGAACTGTGTGCAGAGGGCACTTGAGATAGGGCAGCTCATCTACAAAGGAGAAGACAACAGTTTTCAGAGCCATTGTGCTGTGCCCAGTCTCAACTCCCTGGGCTCTAAGATTTCTGGTCACGTCTTCCAGATCCTCGTCCTCGGGTAAGCTACATCACATTTTGAAGAGGATACCCAACAGACTGGGCAGGGGGAATGTGAGCAGCCAGACTTGCAGGGAAGAGGGAGGAAGGAAAGCCTTGGTAAGGGTAGGCTTACTGGGAGGAGAGGTGGCTGTGTTTGTATTCATAGAACAAAGAAACTTCCCTCCCACCCCAGGCCAAACCTTCCATAGAGTACTCCCACCACAAAGGCCCATAATTCCTCTTGGTAAGTAGAGTCTGAGACCTTCCTGTATTCCAGTTCTTTGGGGAGATTCATTTGGCTCTTGAGTGTTCCTATAACCTCTTCCCAGCCTGGGCCTGCTTTCTGGCACTCCCCTCCTTGTTTGTGATTGACAAATACTAGTCAAGACATGGATTCCCAGCTATTTACTATTATCTGGACTGTCGTTCCACTATTATGTAGAAAGTTATTGACAAATAATGGAAATACAATTTACTATCTGGCATGTTTCCATTTGTAGCCACCTCCAGCTTTTTCTGAGTAGTTTATTGGGGATGAGAGTCTCATGGACCTTCCAGCCTAGGTGGGCTTCTAACTGTGATCCTCAGATCTCAGTTTCCTGAGTAGCTAGAATTACAGATGTGAGCCAGTGGCGCCCAGCCACTTTCCCTTCTTACATCTACCCCCCCCCCAGTCCCCATGATTCAATGTGGATTCCCACTTTTCCTCATTTAGCTTCAACAGTATTTATGGTTTCTTGCCATTTGGGTTCATTCAAGGCTTCCGATTACTGCCACCATCTTCTCAGCCTCCAGAGACATCCTGATGGGCATCTTCCTGGGCATCCATCCTATTCCTCTTCATTGTCATCAGAGTTTTTGTGCTTGATCTCATTGCATCCTCACTGATGCTCTGGGATCTTGTCCACCCTTGTTGTCCACATGAAGAAACAGACTCAGAAAAGTGAAACATTTCTGGGTGCTGATGTCTCACACCTGCTGTAATTGTAGCTACTCAGGAGGCTGAGATCAGAGGATCACAGTTTAACGCTAGCCCTGGCAGGAAGGTCCGTGAGACTTATCTCCAGTTAATCACTGGAAAACCAGAAGTGGTGCTGGTGGCTCAAAATGGTACAGTAGCCTTGAGCAAAAGAATTCAGGAATAGTACCCAGGCCCCAAAGTTACATCTGAGGGACAGAGAGAAAAGAGCCTGGCCCTTGTTTGACATGGGACCAGGCTCTTTTCCCTCTGTCCCTCGGATGTAACTTTGCTAGTGCTTCAGCCCTGTGATTCTGTAGGTCTACCTTCTCATCATAGCATCTCTCTGGGCTTTGTTCTATCATTTTCCTGAGTGAGAAGAGTAAGACTATAAGATTGGCCCTGTGCTACCTGGCTCCTGGGGAAGCTGTGAATGGCTGGCATGGCTTGTATATTAGAGTGTGTGGGTATGGGAAGTAGTGAAAGAGAGAGGTAAGTACGCTCCCCACATTATGCTCTCTATGTATATTTGAGAGGAGGAAGCCCCTGGTATGTAACTTGAACCAACTCCTGTCCCTGACACTGAACCTTTTGAGCTTGGGTAAGTCACGTCACCACTTACGAGCCTTGACTTCATCATTTGGGCAATGGGGATTATAATGCCTACCTCACAGCCTGAGAAAGTATCCTGATACATAGAGATGAACACATCTACATTCTACCACCAGTGCAAAAATGCCCATCACCCATCCCATCACCAATTTCTAGTGACAAAACTGAAGACCAGCTGGAGAAAATAACATACAATGTCATAGACTCAAGTTCCTGGGGTTCCAATTTTGGATGATTCCATATTTTGATTGTTGTTTATTTTGAAAACAACCTAATAGAAAAGACCCAAGGTCTGGGACATTTGAGGCATTAAATATCATCTTTGATTGTCTCCAGATACTCTGAAAAAGCCTTGAAAATGCCAACACTTAGCAGTTACATTAGAAAGGACTGTCATGTGTGAAGAAGATAGAACAGTCCCTTGTCAGACCCCCTGCTCTAGTTTATAGTTCAGTGTATGCAAACGGTGTAGAGCACTGGTTCGTGCCACTTATCCTAGCTACTCAGCAAGCTGAGATCTGAGGCTTGGATTTCCAAACTAGCCTGGACAAGAAAGTCCATGAGATTCCAACTGACTACCAAAAAATGAAAGCTAAAAGTAGAGCTGTGGCTCAAGTGTAGAATGATAGCTTTGAGTGAAAATAGCTTAAGTACAGTGCCAGGGCCCTGAGTTCAAGCCCCATTAGTGTAAACAAAAAATTAATATGAGAAATGATTGCTGTAGCGAAGACAGAAGCCTATAATTAGAATCATGAGGCTATAAAAAGTCACACTCTCACTCAAGAACAGTGTACTTAAGACAAATACTGACTCAACGTTTTAGGCTGAGGCAGATAATGCTTGCTTTGAAATCATTAACTCAGTGTGGCCTAGTGGCAGAGTGCTTGACTAGTATGCACGAAACCCTGGGTTTGATTCCTTGGTTCTGCATACACAGAAAAGGCTGGAAGTGGTGCTGTGGCTCAAGTGGTAGAGCACTACCCTTGAGAAAGTCCAAGGACAGTGCCCAGGTTGTGAGTTCAAATCCCAGGACTGGAAAAAATGAAATAAAATCATTAACTCAGAATAATACAATAGCCCATATAAATATCATGAACTGTTCTAAGCTCTTTACATATGTTTTTCACCAAAACTTCACCATTCACTTTCCCTGTTTTATAGCTGAGCAAACAGAGGCTCCTGCGGGTTATAGTACTTTGTCATAGGTAGTATAGAGGATATGTAACAAAGAATCAGAGCAGAGGTATCCTTGATTTAGATATTACAGTTTTAACAAGTAAGAAAGAAATCTCCAGTTGCCAGTGTCAGCATTTCAAATCACATCCAGATACCCATACCAGAAACAAAGAGAAGGATATTACCTGAACTTTTATCCAGAAAATAGGCAAGGAGACACCGCATAACAGCCTGGTGGCAGATCACCAGAACATTCTCCTGTCGCTCTAGCTCCATTATAACTGGCTCCAGACGCTGAACCAGATCCTCATAGGACTAAATGTGAGAGAAATACTTGGGTAAGAAAGAAAGATGAGGCAAGTATACTAGAAAAGAAGATTGCCCAAGAATTGAAAAGACCTGGTTAGAGGGCCTGTTGAGTTATTGACCCAATAGTAGGACCATACATAACTCATTTTCTCTTTAGGATCTCAGTTTCTTATCAGTTAAATGGATATATGTAATATTATACACTATATAATGAACATATTATATAACATAATATACACTATATTATATATCACATATATAATATATGTGATATGTCTCACATAGATACACGACACATAATGTATTGTATTATATATGTGTGTATACATCCATACAAACATATACACATATATATCTATATAACAGCAAATTTCTCCATTACAAGAGCTCTATTAAACTGCAATGCAGACATTAAAAAATAATAAAAGAATTCTGAATATAGGGTTCCAAAATGAAAAGAAAAAGAAAAATAGTGGTAAGGGATGTGGAAGCTAAGGTTGTCCTATGGGCACATTGGCATTCAAAAGACATTTATAGAAGGATAAGATGAAGGGTTAGATGTACACAAAGTGGGCATTTGGGACCAAGTTTAACAAATCTGAGACTCTCAAAGGGCAAGTCTGTACATTCTCAGTAAAATGTAAACCAGCAAAAGTCCATTCACAGGTAAAGGGGAAACAGCAAAAAAATATATCTGTCCCTCCATGATTTCTGCTAGAAATAAAACATAGGGAAATTCTCCTGTAAGAATTTATGACTGTAGCATGGTACTGGTGGCTCATGCCTGTAAGGCTCTAGCTATTCAGGAAGCTGGGATCTAAGGATTGCAGTTCAAAGCAAGCCCAAGGTAGGAAAATCTGTGAAATTCTTATCTCTGATTATCCCCTAAGAAACTTGAAAGTGGAGTTGTGGCTCAAGTGATAGGTACAGCCTGAGTTCAAGCCCCAGGAATAATCAGCACATATACACACAAAAATTATGTATAACTCTAAGTTCTCTTAGGTGGCTTTGCAATTCTGAATTATACTATATATGTGGTTTACAAAATGTTTTGCTTAGAGATTTTTTTTGGTTGTTTTTTATTTTAATGGTCATGAATTGTTAGCTTCCAGGAATATCTTGGAAATACAAATGGAAATTCTCTATAGATTTTCTCACCTCTGCTATATGGGATTTTGACAGACAAATTCTTGTAAAAATGGAGCTTATAAATAGACAAGGAAATAAGCTACTGTGGATGAAAATAAGAAATAACAGGAATATAATCCTAAAAATGTAAGATAAAAGATGAACATCATGAAATTAATGTTTGAAACATTTAGAAACAAGATATGCAGTAAAATGTGAGAAATAAGCAAGATGGTATGAAATATATGACATAGATTTCAGAAAGAACTAAATAGAATTTCAGAAATGAAAACTGCATTAAGTTGAAAGCAAATGGAAGGGATAGAGACAATATATTAAATATGATTTTGGAAGATAAAAGTGAGCAAAACTTTCTAAAAGCTAACGAAGAAATACAAAGGCATAGGAGAGAAGGAGGAACATGAATGATAAAGGGAGTAGTAACATTTGCCTAACTATTACTGGAAAGAGATAACAGAGAGAATGGGAAAGAAGAATTTTTAAAGATGTAATAATATCTGATAGCATTCTACAATTGATGAAAATCCCAAGCCTAGCCAGTTTCAGTGGCTCTTACCTATGATCCTTGCTTACTCAGGAGGCTGAGACCTGAGCATCATGGTTCAAAGCCAGCCTGGGCACTAAAGTCCATGAGACTATTTTTCTCAAATTAACCACCAGAAAATCAGAAGTGGTGCTGTGGTTCAAGGTGTAGGACAGTAGCCTTGAGCTGAAGAGCTCAGGGACAGAGCCCAGGCTCAGAATTCAAGTCCCATGGATGACAAAAAAAAGAAAAGAAAAAAGAAAATCCCAATCCTCAAATTGAGGATATCCAACTAATATCAAACAAGATAAAAATAAATTAATATCTAGACATTGGAGGGCAAAACAAGGATACAAAGGCAACAAAAATACAAGACACAATATACATGTTAATCATGTATATTAGAATGCAGAGTTAAGATGGTCTTTTACAGGGAGACAGACAACACTTTCTTGTGTTTATATAACACTTGTGGTTCAGGGGTACCTGAGTGATAAGGAAGAGCAAGGGAGGGCAACAATAAATAACAAGCAGATGCTAGATGAAGTCTAGAATTTGAACTTTTGATTTATATAAGAAACAATGGCCTGCCGGGCATGGTGGCTCATGCCTACAATCCTAGCTACTCAGGAGGCTGAGATCTGAGGATCAAGGTTCAAAGCCAGCCTGGGCACAAAAGAACCCAGACTCTTATCTCCAATTAACCTATAGAAAACAGGAAGTGGGGCTTAGCTCGAGGGTAAGGAGGTAGCCTTGAGCTGAAGAGCTCAGGGACAGTGCCCAGGCCAAGTTCAAGCCCCATGACCCACAAAAAATAAAGGAAGGAATTGTTGGGTGCCAATGGCTCATGCCTGTAATCCTAGTGACTCAGGAGGCTGAGATCTGGGATCAAGGTTTAAAGCCAGCCTGGGCACCAAAGTCTGTGAGACTTTTATTTCTAATTAGCCACCAGATAACCAGAAGTGGCGCAGTGGCTCAAGTGTTAGAGTACTAGCCTTGAGCTGAAGAGCCCAGGAACAGTGACCTGGCCCAGATTTCAAGCCCCACAACTGACAAAAAAAAGAAAAAAAAGAAAAAAAGAGCAATGAGCCCTAACATAGAACTCTGAGCAAAATAGTAATGCAGGGGGGCAATCCTGTGAGACTTAGCTCAGCCTGTTATTCAAATTTTCTAGTCAAACTTGTTTGCAGTTCAGAGAGGAAAAACAAATATTCCCTAAAAAGGAAGGTAAAATCACAAGGCTAACGGGGAATTCACCTTCATTTTCTCAGCAAGGAAAAAAAGCTAGTAATTTTTTATAAATGTTTTTGTTTTGTGGTGGTGGTGGTGATTCATTGTACTTTTAAATTCTTTTCATCCTTTGTACTTAGTTTTCACTTTTAGCTGTTCTTAGTTTTATCTTACTTGTTCCATTATTCAGGCATTTCATATAACTCGATCCATATATTTTCCCTTCTTTATTATTTTGCTTCTTCTATTTTCTTTCTACATCATCCTTTCTTTTTAGAATTTAATTATTAATACCTCTCAATATAATGACTTTTCAACTAATAGTGTATCCTGTAAATAGTCTAGATTCTTTCTTTTTTTAACTTTTTTGGGAGTGTAGTTGATGTTTTGTACTATGGTTAAATATCTGATGTGTTTGCTGCATGTTTTCTTTATTTTATGGCAATAGGGCTTGTGGACCCTCGAGAAGACCTACTACTAAGAAGATTGCAAAAAAAAATCCCTCAAACAATAAAAATGGCTGCCATTCAGCTCAAATGGTAGAATGCTTGCCTAACAAGTATGAAGTCCTGAGTTCAAACCCAAGTACCACCCGAACAAATTCAAAGAGACATCCATCCCAAAACATGCACAAATGACAATGTAGATACATAAGAAACAAAAATAGAATATAATGTCTCAAAAGCTCATAATACCTTAATAACCAAAGTGGAGGTTCTAAAATGTAAAAGAATTCCAAAACCAAGTTTTAAAAATGATTAATGTGCTGAGTGACAGTATATAAACCTCATAACTATAACCCTAGGTACTCAGGAGGTTGAGATCGCAGGAATGCAGTTTGAAGACAGCTGAGTTGGTGAGACTCTTATTTCTAATAAACCACCAAAAAGTCAAAAGTACAGCTGTGGCTCAAGTGGTAGTGACAACCTTGAGCACAAAAGCACATGGACAGAACCTAGCACTCAGATTAAGCCTTAGGACTAGCATCCATGCACATCCATGTGTGTACGCACACGCGTGCACGCGCGCGCGCGTACACACACACACACACACACACAATCTCTGACCTCAAAAAGTACTGAAAAATACTGGGAAATGAAGCAATTTAAGGAAGTAATCTAATGAAATCACTAATATGGTTAAGAAAAGAAGTGATAAAAATGAAAGCCTCAATAAATCAAATGAAAACAAAGTGGAAATCATCATAGACTATATCAAACAGAAGAATGCATATAAGTTATTGAAGACAAGGTTGAGACAGTGCTATGTTCAGATAGAAATAAAGAAATAAAAATAAGTGTGAACTCAGGTTTTAAGCACTGGTGGCCATGATCAAGAGAACAAAACTAAAAATCCACAGGGTAGAAGAAGGAGCAAAATAAAACTAAAGGTATAGGAAAATGATTAAATAGAAATATTGGAGAAATCTAGGGAAATAAGCATAACCAAAAAGAATCTCTCCATTTCCCATTGCAGTTAAAATGCCAAAGTAGAGAACAATGAAGAGCTTTTCAAAGCTGAAAGAGAAAAATGTCAACTTACATATAAAGGCAAGACAATCAAAATTTTATCAACTTCTGAGCAGAAACCCTAAAAGCCAGGAAAGCATGGAACAACCTATGTCAATCCCCCAGAGCACCACAGCCAACTTAACCCTTAAGATCAATGAAGTAGAGACCTTCAAAGACAAGCACAAAACAAAGCAATCCACAAAAGCTGAGTCAGCTTTGTGAAAAGTAAGTATTCTTTATACCAAGGAGGAATAAAGATAGTTATAAACATGAAAGTGCAGGAAAGTATACATTTCATGAAAAATTTAGAAATACATGTGAAGAGGAAATGACCATATATGTTTAACTCAATAAACCAGCAAACAAAGCTGAATGAGAGCAAAAGAACAAACAACAAAACAACAGGAATTACCAAACTCACCTTGATAACTCTAAATGACTTTGATTCTCTAATTAAAAGCCACAAATGAAGCTAAATGAAAGGACCTCCAAGATATAGAAACAAGAGCCATATAAGGTATGACTGTTGTTCCTAATGTACTATGTTATTTCTCATCTCTTTTTTTGCCCCTTGGTTATCTCAAATTGTTACAGTATCTTATCTTGTTATCTGATATATTGTATATATGTTTATTTGAAATAGGATAGGGAAGGGGAAAACAAGATGAGGGGAGGGGTTGGGGAGAGAAATGGGGACAAAAACATGAGAAGGGGTATCAATGTTTGTGATGTAATGCACCTTCTATCTGGCGAATATAATGTAACCCTTCTATTAATTACAATAAAAATTTAAAAGATAAAAATAAAAGCCACTAACTGGATTACTGGATTAAAAACAAGATTTGCTTATTTGTTATCTGGAAGAGATACCCACACTGACAAGAACACACATGCTGAAAGTGGAAGGATGGAAAACAATATGCCAAACAATGGAAGCCAAAATCAAGCAGGGGTAGCTATATTCATACCTGATGAAAGATTTCAAGCCAAAATTAGTCATAAGAGATAAAAAAGGGCAAATGCATTAGCAAAGAGAATAATTGATTCGTCAAGAAACATAATGTCTGCTATAATCTTAGCTACTCAGGAGGCTGCTAAGATCTGAAGAGCATGGTTAAAAGCGAGACTGGGCAAGAAAGTCCATGAGACTCTTATCTCCAATAAACTACTTAGAAAAAGCTGGATGTAGCATTGTGGCTTAAGTGATAGAATGCTAGTCTTGAGCCTGAGAAGCCCAGGGACAGCACCCAGACCCCTAGTTCAAGCCTCAGGACCAGAAAAAAGGATATAATACTTGTGAGTTTATATGCATAACAATGCTATAGTCAATTTCATAAATCACACACTACTGGATATAAAGGTTCAGATATGATAACAGTGGGTGGCTCTAATATTCCATTCACAATAACTACAAAAATCCTAGCAGTAATCCTAAACCAGGTAAGCAGGACTTCTATCATGAAATTATAAAACATTGAAGAAATGAAAGTCACTGCAAAATGAAAAGACTTGTTTATGGACCAGTTGAACCAATGTTGTGAAAATGGCTATTTTACCATAAACAATGTACAGATTCAATTCAATCCCCTTCAAAATTCCAAAGACATTCTTCACAGATTCAAAAAAATATTCACATGGAAGCACAAAAGATCCTGAATATCCCAAGCAATCCTGAAGAGAAAGAGCAATGTTGGAGTTATTAGATATGAATTCAAATTAGATGCTAGAGCCATAGAAACAAAACTGAAAAAGACACAGACCATTTGACCCTACCATGTCACTGAGGGAATTTAAGTAAGTACACACTAGAGAGACATCTTCACAACCATGTTTATTGCAGCATTCCTCACAACAGCCAAACTATGGAATCAGCCTAGATGTGACAGAGAAAATGTGGTATACATACACAACAGAATATCATTCAGCTCTAATTCAGAAAAATTGTGTCATTTGCAGGAAATCCAATGGAATTGTCAGGTGAAATAGGCCAGATGAGAATGATAAATATTGTATGATTTTTCTCAAATGGGGAACCTAGATCCATAAATACAATCAAACATTATGCCTAAACAGGAAAATGTTTGTAGAGAAGGAAAATAAAGGAGGAAGGAGTCTGAGAGTGTGATAGGGAGTAAATAAGATCAGAGTACGAAATACATGCATGGAAATGTTATAGTGAAATCTATTATTTTGTACAATTAAAAAGAATAAAGCACAATAAAAAGAAAATAAAGTTAACTATCCCAGTCAGTTACATAACAACATACAGTAAAGAATTATTTTGAGTGATTTTAAAGAATAATTTTGTAACAAACAATACAAAAGGAAAAGAAAATGAAAGTAGCAGCGATGGAAATTAAAGAATGTATACTGATTCCTTTTTTTGGAGCTCATTTCCTAGAATAGTATTTTATATGATTATCTGTCTATAGCTATTGAGCCTTTGCCCACTAGTCCTATGTTTAGTTGCCTTTGATCTCTGTATGTTAATGACTCGGGGTCTATATAGTTTATCATGACCTGGTTTTATTTGTTTTGATCATTCAGTGTATTTACTTGTAGATTTATAGGCACATTATAGTTACCACAAGTGAGAGAAACTATAATGCTTATCTTTGTTTAGTTCTGGCTTACTTTGTTGCGAATGGTACAGTATGGATAAGTAGGATACATGTCTGTCTGTATATATATCTATATATATGTATATACACACATATATAAATATATATATGTACATGTATATACATACATTATCTGGATCCATTAGTCTACTGAAGGACATCTAGGTTATATAGAAAATGAACTGAATATCTTTTGTATGAGGATGGGAGGAAAATATTGAGAGAGAGGAACAGAAGGGGAAAATTGGGTCAAAAGCAATTATACTGATTGTACCCAATTCATGTAACTGTAACTCCTCTGTATATCAACTACACAAAAACAATAAGAAAGAATAATATTGGGCCGGAAGTTTGCCCTAGTGGTAGAGTGCTTTCCTAGCATGCATGAAGACCTGGGTTCAATTCCTCAGTACTACATACATAGAAAGAAGGCAGAAGTAGTGCTGAAGCTCAAGTGGTAGAGCTCTATCTAGCCTTGAGAAAGTTCAAGGACAGAGCTCAGGCCCTAAGCTTAAGCCCAGGACTGGCAAAGCAAAAAAACAAAACAACAACAACAAAAAAACCAGAATAACATTTTGAGCTCATAGTGTTAGTGGTATGTATACTCAGGAATGGAATGAACTAGGATGAAAACTTTTAGAACTGTTAAATGTAACCTGTAAGATACAGGAACAGATTATATAACTTCAATGTGAATATATATGCCACATTCATAAGGAAATGGAAAGACTTGGAAAAAATCATATTAACTGAAGTAATGCAAACCCAAAGAAACATAGGCTCCATGGCTTCCCTCATTTGTAATAATTAGTTTGTATCTAGAATCGTCCTAGCAACAGATCACAATAACTCAATAGCTTTGTTTATTTGAGCACATAGGATGATGCTAAGTGAAATGAACTCCAGGATATGGAAAAAAAGAAGTTAATCTGTATGATTGTTTTTTTAATGTACTATGTGAAGTTATTTCTTTCATTTTTTCTCTTACAGTTTATTCCCAGTTACTGTATGTGACTTTGGTACCAGGGGTATTGTGTATGCGTTTATATATTTACTTGAAATATGGAAGGGAAGAGGAAGAACAAGATGATGAGACAAACAACAAAGGTTGAAACAATGTAACAGTGAAACACAATAATATGTTGGAAATGAACTTGCAACTTGGGAGGAGGTGGGGGAGGGAAAGGGGTAGAAAAATATAAGAAGAGGTAACAATGTTCAATTATATAAGTAATTGTAACCTCTCTATATATCACCCTGACAATAAAAAAAAGAAAAAATAAAGATAATGTTAAAGAAAGCAGGAAAAAGCTGGATGCAGTGGTTGACACATGTGGTTCCAGCTACTCAGGAAGCAGAGATTGAAAAGATTGTGGCCCAAAGCCATTCAAGGAAAATAGTTAGCAAACATTCCTCTAAAAAAAAGAAGTTGACAATGTTGGCATATGTCTATCATCTCAGCTGTGTGAGAAATATAAAAAGAGGATCACATGTCTAGGCCAAAAAATAAGACTCTACTGGAAAAATAATCTAAAGCTAAAAGGACTGGAAATGTGGCTCAAGTACCTAGAGATTGCCTGCCTAGCAGAGAGGTTCCAAGTTAAAACTGGAACACTACCAACACCAAAAAAAGGCGAAGAGAAAAGGTAAAGCAAGCATAGATAATCTAGACAAGATAATATGAATTTTGAAAATCAATACTCAAGATACTAATGAATAACAATTTTTTCATTCAAAAACGTACTCAAAAGACACATTTCAGTTCGGATTGAAAATAACAAAATCCAACTATAAATTGCTTACAAAAGACACAAAACAAGAAGTTGAAAGTATATGAGTAGTGATAAATAAAACTATACAAAGTCATCAGAAACAATCCTATATAGTTACATTCATGTTAGATAAAATATACTTTCAGGAAAATAAGACTATAAAATATACTTAAGTCATTATGTAATAATAAAATATTTGCTTCACAAAGAAGATGAATTGTCTTAACGTATATTTAATTGCATAACTTCAAAAAGTATAAAGAGAAATGATGGAAAATTTTGATTGACTTAATAAGATACTTCTGAGGATGAACACAAACATGTGAAAGTGCTTCATAACTGAAAAGAATCTTGATTGCTTTACCTTTCCAAATATTGTGCTTTTCTGATAACTGTTCACAGGAAATTGTATCCAAAATAGAGTGTGACTGCCTGACTACTCTAAAGTGCAGAACTGGTTTAGAGGCTGGATTGAAAGCAATAACCATTCATCTCATATGGGAATAGATAAATGATTATCTGTTTCCGGTGGTGGCAAAGAGGTTGATTAAAGTCATATCTATTGTCCCTTAGGATGATGCCAACTTCCCAGCGAGGCTGGAGCGGTAAGCAACTTAGCAATAAGCAACCACATAATTAGAGTATGATGAATTATTTCAAGTGTTTTCAGAACAATGTACAGGATAAAATTATTTCTCCTAAAAGAAGAGAGATCATAAGCAGACACATTTGTAATCTTTGGGTTTTCTTTCTTCTTTTCTTTTTCTTTTTTTTTCTCCCTGGGCTTGAATTCTGGGCCTGGGCACCATCCCTGAGCTTTTCAGCTCAAGGCTAATGCTCTGCTACTTGAGTCACAGCACCACTTCTGGTTTTTTGGCGATTAATTGGAGATGAATCTCACGGACTTTCGTGCCTAGGCTGGCAATGAACCATGATCCTCAGATCTCAACCTCCTGAGTAGCTAGGATTACAGGTGTGATCTGACAGCACCTGTCAGCTGTTGGCGTTTCTGGATTAAGTCTTGCTATGTAGCTCACACTGATCTTGAACTTGAGATTATTTTGGTCTTAGTATCCTGATCAACAGGATTTCAAGTGTATATTTCCATCTGTACCAATATGTAGTGTTTTTTGTATTTTATTGCCTTGGCTTTATCTCCACCTTCTCCTCCTCCTCCTCCTCTTCCTCCTCCTCCTCCTCCTCCTCTTCCTCCTCCTCCTCTTCCTCCTCCTCCTCTTCCTCCTTTTCCTCCTCCTCCTTCTCACCTTCCTCCTCTTCCTCCCCCCTTCCTCCTCCTCCTCATTATTATTATTGGTTATACAAAGTATTGCCATTGTGAAAATAAATCTCTTTTGCCAGTCCTGGAGTTTGAACTCATGGTCTGGGCACTATCCTTGAGCTTTCTCAAGTCTAGCACTCTACCACTTGATCCACAGTACCACTTCTGATATTTTCTGTGTCTGTGGAATCAAACAAAGGGCTTAAGGAATGCTAGGCAAGCATTCTATTACTAGTCCACACTCCTGGCCCATTACATCTTGAGAAATGTCATCCCTTTCAACATTCTTACCCATCACTTTCCTATCCACCTCTTCCCTTGCTCTTCTTAATTATGTAGGATATACATTGCATTCTTTTTTTTTTTACCAGTCCTAGGGCTTGAACTTTGGGTCTGACCACTATCCTTGGGCTTTCCCAAGGTTAGAGCTCTACCATTTGAGCCATAGAACCACTTCCATCTTTTTCTATGTATGTGGCACCGAGAAATCGAACCCGGGTCTTTGTGCATGCTAGGCAAGCACTTTACCACTAGGTCAAAATCCTGGCCCTACATTGGATTCCTGACTGCATTCTCTTTCTTCTTCTCTTCATTTGTCTACTCTTTTCCCTTTGACTCTACTCTACCTATGTTGCCTAAAGCCATGAACCTGAGAAAGTCAGGGATCAATGACTGCTTTGTGGACTGCAGTAATTTCAAGATATGCTTTACCCTGTATCTAAGGCTGTTTAGAAAAACAGAATCCTGGCAGTTGGAATGAAGACACTGTGAAGCGATCTAGGATTTAGGCTCCTCAAATCTTTACCTCTCCCTTGGGATAGCGGTAGCGATATTTATCTTGGTCCCGCAGTGCAAATTCCTCAGGATAATGTTCCTGGATTTCTTCATAGGTCATCTCTTCACAGACACCCTAAGGAAAATCATTTAGAGTAGTTACTTGTTAAAATTCAAACGGCCCTTACCGTAGTTCTAAAACCAATGATATGGACTAACAGAAAATCTGTGCCTCTATGAACAAAGTATTGAAGTGGTCCCTGTTGATTGTGAGTATGTACATGTGCAGAGGGTATGTGGCTGTGTGATTGTGAGGGTGGATGAGTGTGTTTTGAGCTGAGTGTATGTTTTCCTATATTGTCTCAGTAGGTCTACATACTATATGTCTATAATACATACAAATGTGTGCTTTTATACATATGTAAATGGAAAGATTTGTGATTAATTGTGTATATGCAGCATACTTATTATGCATACATGAGGTATGTCTAATCACTTCATACCTAAGGTTTATGTATATTTGTTTCTACTTATGCCATGTTTGTGTGTGTGTGTGTGTGTGTGTGTGTGTGTGTGTGTGTGTACAGAGTATTTGAGCAAACGAGTATATACTTGTGTATTTCTGTGGTACACACAGGTTTTATGTGCATTTGGAATGTATATCTATGAACATGTTGGTCACTCATTATGATTCTGATTGTAAGTATATTTGTGTACCTGAATCTGAGGTCTTTGTGAATTTGCTACGTTATGAATGTTCTATGATATGTTACTCTGTGCCCAATATGAGGATATATGTAAGACTATGTTTACAACAAATGTGTCTATATTTATTTCTACAGGTGTATGTCTCTCTGGGTACATGTGTAATGCAGGTATGATTGGTAAAAAAGCGTCCCTGTGTCTATGATATGTATGTGTGCATATGTAAGCATACTTAAAGATAGTGCCTGTGACTATGCTAGTACACACATGTATATAAATTCAATGATACTTTCTCCAGAAAACAAACAGGTAGCCACAAACTTAGTAGAGGGTAGAAACTAGTAAATACTTAATGGCTTTGGAAAGTAGGCTTTGAGGAGATATGTTCTTCATCTAACAAAGGTATCAGGGACTCAGAGAAAGAATTACTCTGTCAAATGAGAGCTTCCATCTATTGAGAAATCCCCATAGGTGAAGTGAATGCTAGAAGTGGTGGGAAGTGATATTCATTTTCTAAAGTGTCTTGGTGAGTGCGTAAGGTGGCAGAAGACTCTTTTCCCTCCATTTCTTGGTGCCTGCAATATAGCTTGAACTTAGGGCCTGGGAGGTTTCTTAGGCTTTCTCAATCAAGGTTAACATTGTACCACTGGATTCAAAGCTCTACTTTCAGTTTTTTTGGTGGTTAATTGGAGATTAGAACTATTCTGCCGGGCTGGCCTTGAACCATGATTCTCAGATCTCAGCCTCCTGGTAACTAGGATTATAGGTATGAGTCACTGGTTCTCAGTTTCTCTCCCTTTTAAAAAAATATTGCCAGGGTGATGTACAGAGGGGTTACAGTGACATGTGTAATTGTATATATAATTACATATGTTATTGAATATTGTTACCAATTCCCATTTTTTTCCCCATGTTCCCTCCTCCCCACCCCCTTCTAAGTTGTGAAGTTCATGTCTAACATACTGTCTTGTGAATGTCACTGTTACACTGGTTCACCCTTTGTCCTTTGTTTCATCATTTCTGGTTGTTGTTTTTTGTTTTTTTGAGACCACCTACCAGGCTTCCTGCAGGGGTCAGGAACTGAACCCTGTCATATCCTGAAAACTGCCCTCCAATGTCAAACCTCTTGAACTGACATTATAGTTGGAAAAAAAGTATGCCTACTGGGTACACAGGCCTTTCTGATTGGCATCTGCCTTTTATTCTGAGGCATGTTGTAATCCTTTGGCCTTGGAGAATGGCTATAGGCTCCTTATTTTGACCTTTGGCAAATTGTTTAATTCTCTCTGAATTTATCTTCCTCCTTTACAAAATGAAGAGAATCACAACTACTTTATAGAAGTGTTCAGACTATTAAGCATACCATATGTAAAATGTACTAATAGAACCTGTACAAGTACATAAAAAACCCCAATACCAATGGGATTAAACATTAATACTATTGTTAATAATAGAAAACAAACCAAAAGTTTAGGCATCATTCTAAATTTTTTCTTCTTCTTTCTTTGACTATAGCCAATTCTCAAGTTTCTACCTCCCCCCCCCATCTCTCATCCAATCCTTTTTCCTTCCTCTACATTTCCAGTGCTGCAATTTTAGCATTTATACATATACATACAAATACTCTTTTTTGCAAATACCCATTTTATTCCACTTCCTTCTATACTATTTCTCTTCATTTCTACCTGGTTCACTGCCTTCAACCCTTAGGCTTCATCTAGGTATTACGTTCTCTAGGCTGATTCTGGCTGAGTCTAGTCTAGGTAGATCCTGCCCTGACATGTTTATGTTCACAGTCTTCCCAATCAGTTGGACCATTTTGTATTCTTCTGTTTATTCCTCTATCTGCCTTATTTGATTTAATAATTCAGTTGACAGTAAAAACCAATCCGATTAATTTCTATTTCCAGCACTAACCCAGAACATAAAGAAAAAGTAAGTGTACAATAAATGTTGGACTTATATATGGGCCAGGAATTAATAGACTCCAGACTCTTGGGGTGAAATTACATATTTTCCTGCACATGTTTTATTGAAAATGTATGGGATATATAGAATAACACTATACAACCCTTTTCTAAATATGTATGCTTCTGTGCATCTATATTTTTTGAGGGGGGGTTCGGGAGGTCTGCAGCCCAGGTAAAGACTGCAGCCCCGTTTATTTCCAACTCAAGGCTTATATCCCTTCTTGAAACCAGGGAATTGCCAGGTGTTACATCCAGATGGTAAATCAGGGAACTGTTGGAGGTTACAATCATATGGCAAATCTCAGATCAATTAAACAGAACAAGGCCAAAAAACAATAAGACAATAAAGCAATTATCTGATGCAAATCAAAGTACAGTTTGATTCTACTCTGGCTCCCAACATATCTCCCCTACCCCCGTCTTTATTTTAAAAGAAACACAAGTGCAATTTCTACTCTTTCCAATACCTCTAATTTATCTTGTCTCACTTTCCAAAAATGACTCTGGTCCGTTCATCAAAAGTGGATTGATGGGCGGAAATTCAGCTTCTGTGACTTCTTCAAGCTGACTCAGGGGTGTTGTATCTGTACTTGACCAGGGACCTTAAAAAGCTTAGCCTGTTTTACCAAGGAGTTGCCAGGATTACCTATCAGGAACAATGATTTGCTCCAAACTAGAGGTCATATTCAACATTTAACAACTGCACAAACCTTCTTTGGCTACAATAGTATAGTTTGCTTAGCACCCATTTGCAAAGGCATTTTCTTGATTGTCTGGGGAACTTAAACTCTGCAACCTTAGCAATGCTTCAGTTGCCAGATCTAAACAGATCAATAGGGACACAAGCCCCAGATCCACAAACTTTCCTGAATTTGCTCAGCTAGGGCTTTAAACTATCTACTATCACAGATGATTGACAAGTTCCTGTCCAGTTATGAAAGGCATGGGCATTAGTAAGGCATGCTTACAAATTATTCTATGACCTCCCGGCTCTGATTAATATTGAATGGCCAAGCACAAGTGACTCTAGGATCTGACACCCTCTCTGCCATCCAAGCAGGGGTTTTCTGCATCTGGATGCTTTATTTCTTTTGTCCCAGTAGTGCCTTTTCACACAGGGATAAATGTCCCACTGGCATTTCACTTTGTTGGTTGCTGGATTTGAACTTGGGGCCTGGGTGCTGTCCCTCAGCTCTCCAGCTCAAGGCTAGCACTCTGCCACTTTGAGCTCCAAAGCAATTCTGCCCCAGCATTCTGCTGGCAGATTAGACACCACAGTCTCACAGGGACTTTGCTTTGCCCGGGCTGGCTCAAAACTGCGGCTTTCAGATCAATGAGTCCTACAAATGGCCATGATACTCCAATTAAAGCAACAAGGTGGTCAACTCAGAAATAGTCTCTAAGCATGATCTTACCTGGAACTTGGTAAGAGCCAAAGTTACATCTGAATAAGGATTGCTGTCCTTCTCCATGGGCCAGCTGGAAATTGCTATAAGGAGACTTGTAAGAGCAGGCTAAATAGCAATTAAGTGATCATTTTGGTAGTTCTATGTGCATCTATATTTATGTACCTATATGAGAATGTTCATACATACATCTGTATCTATAGAAACATTGAGCAGGCAAGCAAGTTCACATTACCCATTGCAAGTTATTTACACTTGTAATAAAGCTCTTACATTAGGGTCTAAAAACCATAACCTACAGACAACTTCCCAGTGCCAGTGCACCTATAGCACTGGTAAGACAAGGAAGAGGAAACTTCCTTTTTCAAAAAACTTATGGAAAAAGCCAGGCACGGTGGATCATGCCTGTAATCCTAGCTACTCAGAAGGCTGAGATCTGAGGATCGTGGTTCAAAGCCAGCCCGGACACTCAAGTCCGTGAGACTCTTATCTCCAATTAACCACTAGAAAACCAGAAGTGGCCCTGTGGCTCAAGAGGTAGGGTGGTAGGCTTGAGCTGAAGGGCTAAGGGACATTGTCCAGGCCCAGAGTTCAAGTCCCCCAACTGACCAAAAAAAACCTTATGGAAAAACCTGACTCTGCTGTGTCCCCTTGTTTGATCATTCATTCCTCCTTCTTCCTTATCTGGTATAGCTAATATACCATTATGCTTCCTTGGAAACATCCTCCATGTCCTTATTCTTCATTCCTTTTTTTGAAGGTGATAAGAAAGGAATATGCTTTCTTTTCTTTTCTTTTCTTTTCTTTCTTTCTTTCTTTCTTTCTTTCTTTCTTTCTTTCTTTCTTTCTTTCCTTCCTTCCTTCCTTCCTTCTTTCTTTCTTCTTGAGAACTGGGGCTTGAATTCAAGGCCTGGGCACTGTCTCTGAGCTTCTTTTGCTCAAGGCTAGTGTTCTGCCACATCCAGCTATCTCTACTTACGTGGTACTGAGGAATTGAACCTTGGGCTTCATGCATGCAAGGCAAGCACTCTACCACTAAGCCACATTCCCAAACCAAGGAATATACTTTCAATATATTGAAAGCAGGTCACTTCTAAGGAGAGAGTAACAATGATTTTTACTCCAGGAAATATTTTGCTGAAGAGTAAGGAACTTAGAAGTCCCTCCTTAGAGCTAGAGATGTACAGTAGAAAAAAACGAAGCCTCTTCAATCACTGGTGCTGGGAAAACTGGACAGCCATATGCAGAAAACTAAAAGTTGATCCCAGTATGTTACCATGCATGAACATTAACTCAAAATGGATCAAAGACCTCAGTATCAGACCTGAAACTCGGAAAGTGCTACATGGTAGAGTAAGAGAGACACTGGAACTCATAGGCACAGGCAGAAACTTCCTGAACAGAATCCCAGGATCACAACAAACTGGAGAGAGACCCGACCAATGGGATGTCCCAAAAATAAAAAAGTTTCTACACAGCTAAAGACATAGCTACTAGAATAGAAAGACTGTCAACCAATTGGGAAAAGATATTTATCAACAATACATTAGACAAAGGCTTAATATCCAATATCTACAGGGATCTTAAGAAACTAATCCCCCCAATCCAATAAAGCAATCATTAAATGGACAAGGGAACTAAAGAGAGACTTCTAGTACAGCTACTCTGAAAGGCAGTTTGGAGGTTTCTCAAAAAAAAAAACAGCCATTCCACTCCTGGGCATCTACCCTGAGCATCATAACCCAAGATATGATAAGGACACGTGCACAGCCATATTCATCCCTGCACTATTCACAATAGCCAAGTGATGGAAATGGTCCAGATGCCCCAGTACAGATGAATGAATAAAAAAATGTGGTACATATATACAATGGAATTCTACATAGCCAACAGACAAGATAAAATAATGGCATTCGCTGAGCAGTGGATGGAACTAGAGCAAATCTTGTTGAGTGAGATAAGCCAAGACCAAAGAAACAAAAGGTGCATGGTCTCCTTGATATGTGTGTATTAGATAGAAACAATACAAGAACAATGACTCAATACTCAGGTACTCCAGGTAATTGACATGAATTTGGAGATATAAATATGTCTTTATAGACATATAGGTCTATGATAGGATATATATTCTATAGACATAAGTTGATATATAGATCAAGATGTATCAATGACATAAAAAGACTCAGCTTAGGGCCAGGAGTTTGGCTAGTGGTAGAGTGCTTGCCTAGAATGCACGAAGACCTGGGTTTGATTCCTTGGCACCACACACAGACAAAAAAAAAAGCTGGAAGTGGTGCTATGGCTCAAGGGTAGAGCTCTAGTCTTGATCGTAGTCCAAGGACAGTGCTCAGGCCCTGATTTCAAGCCCCACAACTGGCAAAAAAAGACTCAGCTTAGTTTAATTTTAATTATGTTCTTAAATTTATATGCCAGTGATTGTATATAGAGATTTTTTTCTTGAATACTTGCTTGTATGACATTTGAAACTTGATGTAAAAACTCACTTTTAATAAAAAAATTTTAATAAAAAAGAAGTCCCTCCTTAGGTTTGGCCCATCGGACAGTCACTCTCCGAAAGGTAGGGGAGGTTTATTGAATTACACTTAGCATCTATGGTATGGTTTGCTGGCCTGTGTGAAAAGGTTAAAGATGTGCTGTTTCAGGACCTTTTCATTCTATCAAGTGCCACTTCTCCAGTTTCACATACCCTAATCTATAATTAGGACACAGTAATGCAACCCCCTCCTGACTAGTCTACGTGACAAGTCTAGCATGCTTCCCATCTGACCTCCACATATGTCCATAGTGAGATTCTAAAAATATAGTTATAGGCCAAGCACTGATGGCTTACACCTAGAATCCTAGCTATTCAGGAGGCTGAGAACTGAGGATGGTGATTCAAAGCCAGCCTGGGAAAGAAAGTTCGTGAGACAATTCTCTCCAGTTCGGTACCAAAAAAAGCCATAAGTGGGGTTGAAGCTCAAGTGGCAGAATGCCATCCTTGAATAAGGAAAGCTCAGGGACAGCACCCAGGCCCTGAGTTCAAGCCCCAGGACGGATACACACACACACACACACACACACACACACACACACACACACACACACACACACACAAATAATCCAAAAAAAATATAGTTACAGCCAGGCACTGGTGGCTCATGTTGTAATCCTAGTACTCAGGAGGCTGAAATCTGAGGATTGTGGTTCAAAGCCCAAGTAGGAGAGTCCGTGAGATTCTTATCTCCAATTAACCACCCAAAAGCTGAAAGTAGAGCTGTGGCACAAGTAATAAGAGCCTTGAGCTATAAAGCTCAGGGACAGTGCACAGGCTCTGAGTTTAAGCCCTAAGACAGGTACACATACACACAAAACAATGTAGTTACATTTAGACCCACTTCTCCTTGACTTAAACAATATCATCAACTTCCCAACGATGTTAAAACAGCATCCACAGCTAGCAACATGGACTATAAGGCCCTGTGATGTAGGCTCTTTTTCTAGTCTCACCTCTCTTTCTCCCATATGTCACTGTTATGTTCCTACCTCTCTACTAGTCTTTTGATTTCTTAATCAAACCACATTCTCTTTTCAACACTGGGCCATCCCAAGACTTGTTTACTGTTTCCTAAACTAAATTTTTGTCCCATTCCCAGCCCATTTTTTTCTGTATCTTACCTTGAGCTTTCTCCAGAAAACTTGGTTTATAATTGATCTTCCAGATTAGGAGTCATGAGACTGACATGAAGGGGTGAGTTTGCCCAGCTTAGCAAGGACAAAAGCTACAGGTAACAACTACCATTTTGAATCTTTAACTCATATTTGCATGGGGAGTCAACAAAAGTTTCTTTCCATTGCTCTGTACTTTCACCCTGCTATATTCAAACAAATCTTTGGTAAAAAAAAACAAATATGAAATAAATCACCCTTCTAGATTCAGTCAGATGCACCCTATCTTTGTTTCTCATCCTCCATTGTCCCTTGTACTTTTCGCCTCAGTATACTTTGTTACACTTAGAGATATACCCTTCTTGCTTGCTTGCTGGGATGTGTAAAAGTCTAGTTCAAACATACAGAAGTGTTCTGCCCATGAATGTTTGTTGAGTAATGTTTATTGATGGCACAGTATGTTACTTGGTATGTGTGAAGCCCTAGGTTCAATCCTCAGTAACAGATAAAAAGAATTGTTTATTGAACCAATTCATTTCTCCATATGGGACAGAGCAGAGCAAACTAGAGGATATGCACAAACTAGAGTGTCCTCCTCCCGCCTGCCAGGAGAGTCACTCCTTGTATCTCACCGCGTCAATCTCATTCAGGGCCTTCCACTGCTCATATGGAACTCCGAGGGCCTCAGCCGTCTGGATGGTCCTTTTCATGTGGCTGGTCCACACCTTCAGGGAACTGATGCTCTGGGACTGAATGAAGTTGGCAAGGGCATAAGCATACTAGAGTGTGGAGTTGGAGAGGGGAAGAGAGAGAAACAAAGAGTGAGAAAAGTAGGGAAGCCATGAGAACAAGCTCAAGTCTACCATGATTAGTGAAAAAGCAATGTACCAGCCAGAGAAGATAGCTTAAATGCTCCACGCTTACCAGAAAACATATATTTTGCTGGGTGCTGATGGCTCACGCCTATAATCACAGCTCCTAAGATCTGAGGACTGCAGTTACAAGCCAGTCTGGGTAGGAAAGTTTGTGAGAACACTTACTTCCGATTAAGTACCAAAAAGCCAGATGTTGGAGCTGTGGCTCAAATGTTAGAACACTAGCCTTTTGCTCAGGAGCCCAGAGATAGCACTCAGATCCTGAGTTCAAGCCCAAGGACTGCTCCCCAGCCTCTGCACACACATACACACAGCATAGTATTTTCATATTGAATGGTAACCATTTTGTATAACTACTTAAATATAATAAAGATAAAACCAAATGAAAAAAGACAGAGTCTTTGAAATGGGACACAGGAAGTGATTGATCAAAGGGCTCAAAGTTAAAACTTATAGTAAGAATAAATTCATAAATAAATAAATTCTAGTATTCTATTGCATAACAGAATGATAATAGTTGAAACAAAGGTATGGTGCATTTCAAAATAGCTAGAATAAATGTTTGTGTTTTTGCCAGTCCTGGGGCTTCAAATCAGGGTCTAGGCACTGGCTCTGAGTTTCTTTTGCTCAAGGCTAGTCTTCTACTCCTCAAGCCACAACACCACTTTCGGATTTTTCTACTTACGTTGTATTGAGGAATCAAACCCAGGGCTTCATGCATGTTATGCAAGTACTCTATCACTAAACCACATTCCCAGCACCAAGAAATGATTTTTAATAGTCTCATAATAGCTGGGCTCTGGGACTATGGTGGTTTATGTCTGTATTCCTAGCTATTCAGGAAGCTAAGATTTGAGGATGATGGTTCAAGGCCAGCTGGGCAAGAAAGACTGTGAGACTCTTATCTCCAGCTAACCACCAGGAAACAAGAAGTGGAACTGTGGTGCAAAGCAGTAGAGTGTTAGCTTTGAGTGGAAGAGCTCAAAGACAGTGCCCAGGCACAAAGTTCAAGCCTTGTGACTGACAAAATAATAGTAAAAATAATGATGATGATGATGATGATGATGATGATGATGATGATGATAATGATAAATGCATGAGGCCATGAAGCAATACATAATAGCTGGCCATGTGGAAGAAGAGTAAGGACCCAGGTGGTGGCTACTACATCAGGGCCAGCTCAGCCAGACTCCCCAGTTGTCTAGCTTGAGACTATCCCTACCTGCTTGCCCCGAGATGAGAGTCCAGAGTCACCTCCGATGCGGCCTCTGAGGTTGAGTTCACTCTCGCCATGCCGGCACAGGTAGATGGAGCGCGGGGTGACATGGATGTTCATGAGGTAGTAGACTGTGCGACTCTGAACATGGTCCTGAACTCGATTCACCATGTAGCGTGTGCCCACATCGAAGATCTTGATGTAGGACAGGTGGCTGGGCCAGACGGAAGCAGGAGCAAGGGCAGCTCAGGGGCTGATGGTGGGGGAGGTTGATCCCAAGAGAAAATCCCAACCATAATACCCTGCTTTCAAGTATCTTCTGCAATTCAGCTCTCACCTGGAAAGATCCTTTGTTGTGTCCTATCACTGGTAGCTAGCCTAGAGACTTCATTCCCGACCACCCCAAGGAGCATATTGCTTGCTGTTCCCAACTCATCTCCTGCATCCTCAGCTTTAACCACACTCTGCACTTTTACTTACCACAGCCCAAGTAGCTGGGATTTTGGTTTTCCGTTGTGGTTTATATCCTTATACTCAGAGCAACAGTAATATTTTGGATCCCTCGGAATGTCCCTACACTTACCCTGATATATCCTGAACTTGTCCATTCCCCATGCCATTTTCAATCCTAATCAGGACTCCTCCTTTTCCTTGAATTTCTCTCTCCCCTTCGGGTATAATAAGCTGTACTTTGTACTATACAGGAAGCTATCAGGTTATGTGTGTATGTTCTCATACATAGGGAGAGGAGATTATTTTTTCTGTGTGAGAAAACAAGCAGTTTGCCAAGGATCACATGCTCAGGAGGAGGCTTGTGATTTAAGGACAGAATGAGTTCCTCTCCTCAAAGACTAGAAGAATTTATCATTTAATGTGACCTTGTTTCCTAGATACTCTCTGTTCCACAGACCAGGTCCTGTGTGGCTCTAGAAGAACTAAATTCCTCAGTTTAGTCTGAGGTGCCATGCTTATACAGTTTGTTTCATTCCCGTCTTCACGATTTTGCTTTTATATTTAAAATTTTCTATACCCCTTGTCTCTTAGTCAGATTTAACCAGCCCATTGCAAACATACTCACTTTGCTTGAAAAGATATCCTTCGCCTGATAGCTAAAGTCAAGCTCTAGTGAATATATCTCCCAAGTGCGAGGAGATGCATTCTCCTGAAGGAATCTTTCAGTTCAGGGTCATGTAAAATCACTTACATCCATTCAGTACCACAAGTATTGTAATAACACATGCTCATCCCCTACCAAGCTTAATTTACAATATTTATTTGTTTCAGCCCTAAGGTTTGAAATTAGGGCCTGAGCACTGTCTCTG
This sequence comes from Megascapheus bottae, assembly GCF_031878675.1. Lineage (NCBI taxonomy): Eukaryota > Metazoa > Chordata > Mammalia > Rodentia > Geomyidae > Megascapheus > Megascapheus bottae. Next base: position 35,763,433 of record NC_143547.1, on the reverse strand, counting down.
AGAGTTTGTGCTCAATGCTCGTGCTCTACCACTTGAGCCACAACTCTACTTCTGCCTGGAGATCAGAATCTCATTGATTTTCCTGCCCAGTCTGGCTTTGAGCTACAATTCTCAGATCTCAGCCTCCTGAGTAGCTATGGTAAAAAAGTATGAGTCACTGGTTACCTAGCTAAAATAAATTTTATCAGCTAGCTTCATAACATGAATTTTATCAATTGGGGTTTTGCTTTTTTCATTTGACTACTTTGATCTTATGTTTAAATACTAAGTATTAAAAGCTTTAAGATAGTTTTGGAAGGGTAGCTTGTTAATACCCTAAGCACTCAGGAATCCAATTCCTCCAGGTCTTCTTTCTCCATGCTGGGCCAGTTCTCCTGTTCAGTGTTCCTTCGGTACACTTAGTTTACTGTGCTCATACAACTGTCAATCAACTATGCTTCCACTGTTCTCTCCAACCAACTGGACATTCTTTTATTTGCCAGTTCTGGGCTTGGGCTCAGGGCTTGAGCACTGTCCTTGGACTTTCTCAAGGGTAGCACTCTACCACTTGAGCCTCAGCACCACTTCCGGCTTTTTGCTATGAATGTGGGGTACCGAGGAATCGAACCTGGGTCTTCGTGCATGCTAGGCAAGCACTCTACCACTAGGCCAAACTCCTCCCTCTCCAACTGGACATTCTGTCAGAGCAGGATCAGCTCATCCCTCTTTGGGTTCCTAGACACAACTAAGGTTGCCCTTGATACATTGACTGCACATAGCCACTGGTAGAAAAATGATAAAAATCAAGTTATTCTTCTAGATCTGTCTTATTAAGGCCTAAACTGCTTGTTAAAACCTACAAAGCTCTTTGTGGATTCTAGTCTCAGGTCTCAGGGTTTTCCTGACACCATTCTTTCGCTTTATACACCTCCTCCCAAGCTCTACCATTTGTTTTTAGCCTACATGGTGCTATAAGCATATCACAAAATGACACTCCAGAAAATAGATAATCCTGTTCAGCATTCATTAACCAACGCAAGCACATATCTTAGAGAATCAAATGTACTCTTGACAAAGGAGTTTGTATAGTGTACAATTTGCAAAATCAGAAATAAAGGCTGTCCTCTGTGCATTGAGTATCTAAGCCCTATGTGGTAGGTTTTTTTTAAAATGATATGTGGATATGAGATGAGTAACCAGGCTGGAAGGTTGAAGGTATCAGTTTCAGTATATACTCTGCTGATGACTCATCATGTGGCAAGCCCATGACTTGATGCAGGTTTCAAGTGCTCTAATTAAGGAGTAGAGTAGCAACGGTGCCTATTTTTTCAGTACTTCAGTTGGGTAAAGCTAAATGAAAGCCATTTAAACTTCCTGGGATAGAATCGTCCATTTAAGGCCTCTTGACACTTCACTCTAGGGTCTCAAAGGATGTGGATGGTCAGGGCCTCATCTCATTCCATTTCATTTTGAAACAGACTGCAGTACTGGCAACACTTTATATGTAGAGTCACATCTGTCCTGAACATCTAGCTATCTCAAACAATCTCATGAACGTCTCGTATATCAAGGAAAATTAGAGCTGGGAATTTCATGGCGGCAGATCATGAAGTCTCACTCCTGATGCTGCAGATAAAGAAGCCAAGGCCACAGAGGAAGGATATTGATCCAGGTTCTATAGGATATTAAACCTGGGTTAATAATCTAGGTCTAGACCGTGGTGTACTGGGCTCTTACCTGTCCAATTCATCATCCAGGGGTTGGTAGTTGACTTTGTAGCACTCAATTCTTTTAAGAAAGTCTTCCAAAACATTTTCTTGGTCACAGTCTAGGTAATCAGGGCTGCCAAGTTTCACTTGCTGTGAGAAGAAAGAAAGACACAGAATCAAGGAAGAGAGTGGGAGACAAGAGACTATGGCAGAGTCGAAGATACCTTTTGTTACTGCAAGTATGAAAAAGAAAATCTAGAGAAAAATCTGAGCTTCCAATTATCTGCTGAACTTTCAGGTCTCTTCTGTTCCTGAGCTCAGTACTTTGATGAAGTAGGGAACAATGAAAGTTGGGAAATGATCTAATACCAGATAACATGAATGGAATGTAAGAATAGTAACAGAAGATATAAAATATGGCACAAAATAAAAAGCATAGGCTTTTGAGAAAGACAACCATTCCTGCTATATAGTCCTCCTTTTATGCTACAGCATCACCTCTTTATGCACCTCACCTCGTGGAACCTCAGTTTCCCCTCTCCAACATGAAAATGATCCCTATTATACAGGTTTGTTTGTGGATAAAGAGAGCCTAGTTCAAGTGGCTCATGCCTGTAATCCTCGTTACATAGGAAACTAATATCTAAGGATCTCGGTTCAAGGCCAGCCCAGGCAGGAAAGTCCATGATACTCATTTCCAATTAACCATCTAAAAGCCATAAGTGGAACTGTGGCTCAAGTAGTTAAATCATTATCCATGAGCAAAAAACCTCAAGGACTCTACCCTGGCTTCAAGTTCAAACTCCAGGACTGCCATGCTCAAAAAAGAGTCAAGCATGGTGCTTGTTTTTCTTTTCTATCCTGGGGTTTGAACTCAGGGCCTGGGCACTGTCCCTGAGCTTCTTTGGCTCAAGGCTAGCACTTTACCACTTGAGCCACAACACCACTTCCAGCCTTTTCTGTGTATGTGGTACTAAAGTATCAAAACCAGGGCTTCATGCATGCTAGCCAAGTACTTTACCACTGAGCCATATTCCAAGCCATTTGAGCTATGATTTTTTTAAAGCTTGGTGTGTGGCTCATACTAAGAGTTCTATAAATTGCGTAGGGTCATTATGGGCCAGTGCAATCAGAGGATACTTTCTGTACCAAGTGGGAGATGTTCAGCTAGAAATATTTCCTTTCATGTAGTACATATCTCTTCAGACATGATGCAACCCTAAATCAGAGTAAGAAGGAAAGGTAACTGGTGTTTTTACCTTGATATTTTCTGCAATGATGTCTGGATCATTACAAATGGATTCAATGAAGAAGACCTAAAAGAGAAACAGAATAGAGATTTCCAGTGGGGAATAATATTTGGTAGTATCTACACATCAATTCTCCCTTTGCAATGGTTTTAAGACATCCCCAGGTGTATCTCTGACAACATAATGTCTCATACAATGGTGCTTGCAAGTTTTATAAGCCTGTCTGGCTTAAAGTTGAATGGTCTCTGATTCTCACACATTCTCTGATTCTTTTTATAGTGGTTCTTTCTGTCCCTTCCTCGTTACCACATTCCTACCCCAGTTCCCGTGTGCCACCAATCATCTTCCACTGTCCAATGTGGCACTTCTCCTTCCCTGTTGCTTTGTTGATTCTAACTAGAGTGCGGAGTACTAGGGAATCAAGATGTCAAATGTATGATTTTACAATTTGGCTCTTCTGGGTATCCTACTTTGTACTTTGTTTTGTGCCAGAAATAGGGCTAGAACACAGGGCCTTGCTGTCTCCTTCCTTCCTTCCTTCCTTCTTTCCTTCCTTCCTTCCTTTCTTTCTTCCTTCCTTCCTTCCTTCCTTCCTTCCTTCCTTCCTTCCTTCCTTCCTTTCTTTTTGCTCAAAGGTGGTGCTATACCATTTGAGTCACACACCTTCTTCTGGCTTTTTGCAGGCTAACTATAGATAAGAGTTTTGGAGTTTCTATGTGCCTTAAACTGTTGTCCTCAGATTTCAGCCTCTTGAGTAGCTAGGATTACTGATATGAGTCACTAGCACTTGGCCCTAGTTTGAGATTTGTGCTGAGGAAGTAAGCTGTAAGCAAGAGTGGGAATGCTACCGTACCTTATAACCATGTTCTTTAGCAAACTGCAGAATTAGTGACCGTCGTTCCCTGGTAGTGTTGGTGGCATCAAAAACCTAGCGACAGGTAAGAGATTACTTACTCTGAATCTAATGTTGACAGAACACCACTATATCTTCCTTGTGCTAAGGATAGGGCTTCCATAAGGGCACAGAATTGGAAGAGTTTTGAAGAAAAGGAAAGCCTTGGAATTGGCTCATGTCACTTTCCAAAGCACTGTGAGACTTTATGTTGTATATTCAGACATATACTAGACTCTGTGAATACAATAAAAGAAGAACATTGTGGGAGCTGGGAACCAGTAGTTCATGCCTGTAATCGTAGGTACTCAAAAGGTTGAGATCTAAGGATCCCTTTTCAAATCCAGTCCAGAAAGATATGTCCATGAGATTTGTATCTATCTACAATTAGCTGCCAAAAGTTAGAAATGGAGTGTGGCTCAAGTAGTATAGGATAGCCTTGAGCACAAAAGATCAGGGACAGCAGTGAGACCTGAGTTCAAGTCTCAGGATGGCTACAAAAATTGTGGGATTTTATTAGGGTTATTTTACAAGCGAAATACTGGAAGTTTAGAAGAAGCACTTGAATCAACAAAGGTCACTAAGATTTTCTGACAGATCCTCCTGAAATTGATCCTCCTACACACGCTCTTCTCCTTCCTTGTCCCCTTGGAAATCCTCAAGAACAGGAAACTATTCTATTTTCTTTTTTTTCCTGCTAGTCCTGGGGCTTGGACTCTGGGTTTGAGCACTGTCCCTGAGCTTCCTTGCTCAAGGCTAGCACTCTACCATTTGAGTCACAATGCCATTTCCAGCTTTTTGAGTAGTTAATTGGAGATAAAGAATCTCACAGACTTTCTTGCCCCAGCTGGCTTTGAACTGTGATTCACAGATTCAGCATCCTAAGTAGCTAGGATTTACCTGAGTCTACCTGCCCCTGGCATAAAGGTACATATCTACTTTTCATTCTTTCTTTTTTCTCCCCAATCCTGGGGCTTAAACTCAGGGCCCGAGCACTGTCCTTGGGTTTTTTCAAGACTAGAGCTTTACCTCTTGAGCCATAGGACCGCTTCTGGCTTTTTTCTATGTATGTGGTACTGAGGAATTGAACCTGGCTCTTTGTGCATGCTAGGCAAGCACTCTACCACTAGGCCAAACTTCCAGCCCTTCTTTCTTTCTTTTATAAAGCCTATTTTGGGGCTTGAACTCAGGGCCTGAGTGTTGTCCCTGGGTTCTTTTGTTCAAGGTTAGTGCTCTACAACTGTGACCCAGAAATCTACTTCCCAATTCTATGCTTAACAACTTAGTGGGGACCATTTGCATGTGTGAAGTTCTCTCCTATTCAGAATTTGCAAATTTGATCCTAAGGCGCTATGATATTGAGAAAAATCTCCAGAACTTGAAATTATTTGTAGTGCAGTCTTTCCAGTATATTCCTGCTGAATTTCTGAGCCATTTTTTCTAGGCTCTAAAAATTAACAATTTCTGGGGCCGGGAGTTTGGCCTAGTGGTAGAGTGCTTGTCTAGCATGCATGAAGACCCGGGTTCGATTCTTCGGTACCACATATATAGCAAAAAGCCAGAAGTGGTGCTGTGGCTCAAGTGGTAGAGCCCTATCCTTGAGAAAATTCAGGGACAGTGCTCAGGCTCTGAGCTCATGCCCAGGACTGGCAAAAAAAATTAACAATTTCTATCTCACTAGAAGAAGAACGTGACATTTTCAATGTCAGTAAAGTACTTAGAATAATTTATGACATATAAGTAAATGCTCAGTACATGTTGGCCTTTTCGATTATGAAAGATATCCAAGGGAAACAATGAAAATTTCTTTACCGCAACATGACCATCTTCATGGCTGAGATAATTATGGACATCCTTCAGGGCTGCTAGGGCACACTGCCTGAAAAAGACAAAGAAGCACACAACCCTATTCCCAAGATGTGTTCTCTATATTTTCACATTATATTTTGCACTACCTCTCATATGTGTTACATTAAGTGTAACACCTCTGTTGAACACCTCTCTAGAGTGTCCTCCATACTAGGTGCTATGGCAAGCATAGACGGATCACACGGTAGCAATTGGCTGCATATACAGCTTAGGGGCAGTTAGAAAGTGACATGTCTAGAAAAATCTGAGTGATGACAGTAGCCCTAATTTTAAGGGCTTCCAACCTTGAACTAGTGGAGCTCAAGCTGAACTGGTTTATCAACTCAGGTAGGGCCTCCACATGTAGTGGCTGAAGATAAAGACATTCCTAGTATGTGGACTATTGCAACCATAATCATAACAATAGTAGTATAATATGCTTTTAGCTAAAAATCTTTCTAGTTACTGCCCACTACTGGCTTCTCTGATAAGTACATGGGTCAATAAAGGAGACCCAGGCTCTGTTCTAAAAATATTTTGAGTGACTAGGGAAAAGAGACTTTGAGGTTGAGGTGATGAAACTGGAGAGTCAAGAGTAGGCCAAGCTTTTGAGACTCTCAAATACTGGGATAGGACATGTCTATCCCCTCCTATCATAATCAGGAGCCTATAAAAGGTTCTGAATGGTTGTGAGCAGAACAGGCTTTTAGTATCATAACAGAAAGGCTCCCCTAACTACCTTTTGAGAATTTACAGGGTCTCCTCCCCAGCCCAGATTATTCTGCTCCATTCCCCCTATATCTGAACAAGGGCCTCCCTCAGCCAGGGGACAGAATAGGTCCCTAAAATGTGTACTTACTTCCTGATAAGTAGGGCCTCCATGTTGTCTGGAAGAAAGAATTCGTAGTTCCTGTAGCTCACTGCCTCTCGTCGATATTGGCCTAAATTAAACACTGAAAGCAGGGAGCCCTAGTGAAGATGTTGGGAAGAACCCAGAAGATATCCTCACTGGGAGGGAACTCACAGTAGAAGAAGTGGTAATTTGTAACTATACAATGTGCTTATTTAGAAAACTTCAAATTCTGACTGCCAGCTCCTATTGCTTCACAGAGCACAAATGAGGAAAGCAAAGTTCAGAGATAGGAAATAAACAGTAAATAACTGGGGATTGGAGATTCAAAACTAGGTCTGTTTGGTTTCAAAAAATTCATTTTAGCATAAACTTCAACTCTTTAAATGTCCCACTTCACTAGAAAGATGAAGAAACTGAGATCCAGGGAATAAAATCAATCCCTCAAAAGTCAAAAGTCCTAGCAGAAAGGATAGTGAGGAACCACACAGTTTGTTAAGAGCTCTCACAGATACAAAATAGAGGCATGCAAAAGAGTAAGAAGGATGGACAAACTTCATTTGGGATGATTAGAAATGGTTTCTTAGAGAAATCAGCACTGAGACCAGTCATTCAGAGAACATGGATATGAAGGTGATGGTGAGGAACAAGAATATTCCAAGAATAAAACCAGCTTGAGCAAAGGCAAAGCATGTTTTAGAGATGGTGGGTTCACCACTGTGGCAGTAGCTTAAGAGCCTAGAAGGGGTCAGTTGTGGAGGGCCTTCAAGAATAGGTTGAGATACTTGGGATTAAACCTGCAGGCCAAAGGGACCCTTGGAGGTTGTCTGTGCTAGGCTTTGAAGTGTGACTCTGTAGGCCTCTGTGAGTTCTGAGTACAGTAGAATAGTCGGAAGAAAGGAGGATCAAGGATGCAACTCAACAACTGAATCACATTCCTCCACTAAGCAGAGGCTCCTCAGAACTTGCAGCCCTCCATAGAAGTAGATTCTTCTCCCCTTTCCTTCTGCAAATGTTCCCCTCCTTCCATAGGACCCAACTTAAGCTTGAAGCTCCCTCTACTTAGCACTCCTTCTGTGAGCCTGCTTGGTGCTCTGTGTGATGATTCTTAGGTAATGTACCATCAAGTTGAGAATTCATCAATGACAGAACAAGAGTATCATCCATTTTTCATATTTACTAGCATGAGAAAAACAATTGGGAAAACTCTTCACTAGTGAACTAGGTAAAGAATAAATGACTGGGCAAAAGAAGAGATTTAGGGGCTGCAGTTTAGCTCAGCAATAGAGTTCACACTGATCAGGCATAAAGCCCAGAGTTCAATCCCACTATAGAGAGAGGAAGAAAGAAAAGGAGAAATGTATATAAAGAAACACATATTAGAGAAAGAAAGGTAGGAGGGAGACAATTGGGCTGGAGGGTGGGGGAGAGAGAGATACAAGGAGAGAGAGACCACTGAGAAAGAGAGATGAACAGTGGGAAGGAGTATACAGAATGTTGGGAAGTGTGACAAGACAGGAGAGGAGAACTGAGGAAAGCAGAGGATGGTCATAGAGCCAACAATGGATCCTTTTCTCCATTGATGAGTAGTAGAGTTAGGAATTAGACACTTTGTGGTGAATGTCAGGCTTGAGAACCTATTCTGATTCTTTCACTTACACACACACACACACACACACACACACACACACACACACACACACACACACATTCTTACATAAAACACTTTGGCTCTTTGCCCTTGATTTCAATTGTGAAATGGTGAAGAAATGATAGTGTGAAAGTGACAGCAATGATTATAAAAACAATCTTCCTATTACCCAGAGGATTATTTTAAGGTCAAAATTTCCCCCAAAGAATTCTGACTTGACCTTGCTCTCTCCCTCCCTCCCTCCCTCCCTCTTTCCTGCTCTTTCTCTCTGTCTCTATCTCTGTCTGTCTTCTGTCTGTCTGTCTGTCTGTCTGTTTGTCACTCTCTCTGTGCAAATACTGGGAATGAACTCAGAGCCTCATGCTTTTGCTTGGCCTTTTCGCTCAAGGCTAGTGCTCTACCATTTGAGCCATACTTCCACTTCTAGCTTTTGCTGGTTAATTAGAGATAAGGATCTCATAGATTTTTTTCCTGCCTGGGCTGGCTTTGAACTGCAATCCTCAGATCCCAACCTTTTGAGTAGCTAGAATTTCAGGTATGAGCCATTAACATTCAGTGGATATTTAATGTTAAAACTCATGTTCCTGTGTGTACCTCTCAGCATAGGATTGGGCACACATTCTCAGGACTGTGATGGCACTTGTTATAGTAGAAGTAGTAAGAGTGTGAGGAGTAGTTGCAACCTTGTTAATAAGCGTGATGAAGATTTGGATACTAAGGTTTTTGGCCTCTTACTCAGTTTTCAGCCAGTTTCATGTACTGAAGCTGTAGAAAAAAGGACATCAGAGATATACCTTTAGTTGGTGTTCCTATCCAGTTTAGGTATCGCGTGAGCTTTGTGGAGATGTACGTCTTGCCTCGAGCTGGTAAACCCACCATGATCACCATCGTGGGGGAATTGGTAAACTGGGGTACGGTTGCTGGAAGACAAGAACAGAGGTTAAAAGCTTTATCCTCAGATTTATGTACTCTTTTAACATCAGTTCAGAGATAGTAGTTGGAAAGAACATTTATTTTTCCCATCAACAAGAAAGAGGACAAAGCTGAAAAATTTGCACATTGACTTTATTTGGACTTGTCAAAAAACTGCGATTGCAGTGAAAGTAGATATTCTAAAATCTATGGGGAAAAGGCATCTGTGAGAGGACTCACACATTTGCTTACTTGATATAGATAGTGGTGAAAAACATATAAACCCAATAAGAAGAGTTACCTTAAAACTATTATTTTGTAGCACTAAGATCTGAACTCATGGTATCACAATTTCCAGACAAGTACTCTACTTGAACCATGTCATCAGCCCATTTTTCTTTTTTTTATTCATTTTTATTGTAATTAATAGAAGGGTTATATTATATTCACCAGATAGAAGGTGCATTACTTCAGATACATTGATACCCTTTCTCATGTCATGGTCACCATCTCCCCCCCCTCCGCTGCCTGCTGCTCATGTTGTTTTCCCCCCTTCCCTATCTAATTTCAAATAACCAACCAATCAAGCACATATAAAATATATCAGATAATAAGATGAAATACTGTAACAATATGAAATAACCAAGGGACAGCAAAAGAGATGAGAGATAACATAGTACATTAAGGACAACAATCACTCATTATATGGCTTTTGTTTCTATATCCTGGAGGTCCTTTCATTTAGTGTCATACTATATGTATCTAGGTTTTGTTCTATTGTAAATCTCTGCTAGGAGAGCCCAGGGTTTCTACTGATTATGACAAATGAGGGAAACCATTGAGCCTATGTTCCATTTCCTTACAAATGGGGTGATGTCGTTCTTTCTGACAGCAGCATAGAATTCCATTATGTATATTTTTCTTTAGATAGTTTTAGATAATCTTATGTTCTTGCCTTGTCTAGACTCAGACCTTCATCCTCCTACTTATGCCTCTTACATAGCTGAAATTATAGGTATGTACAATGTCTAGCTTGTTTCTTCAGATGAGGTCTTACAATATTTTTTGCTTTCCCTGATCTCCAATTGTGATCCTGTAGATTAATACCTCCCAAGTAGCTGAGATTTTAGACAGAAGCTGTTGTAGCCAGCCTAAAAATGAGCAATGAATTGCCAAAGGCTAGATGTAGGCCATTCAGAATGTGAAATTCCTCAGGGCTGCATATCTTGTTGCAATTTTCCTCCAGGAATTCTACAGTGAGAGTTGAGAAAAATTCCAGGAAGGATATCCTCCAGGGGAAGGACAGAGAACAATATCCATTGCTAGGATTCTGGTCAGACCATTTTCCTCTATATTTCCTGTGGGAAAACTCTTTCTCTGTATTTCCTATGGAATTCAAAGGGTAGAAACAAAAACTGTAGAGTTAATGGCCTTGTGTGTGGAAACTCACTGCAGCTGGCAGTGGAATGGCCACCACCATTCCACTGTAATGTAATTGCTTACTATTCTACCTTCTCTCTTTTGAGGTGAGGAAATCCTCAATCTCTACAGGGAAAGACAACAAAAGCTGTGGGCATGCGTCGAAAATTACTACTTCTGGGAAGAAAAATGGGAAAGAAGTTCCAATCCAAAGAGGTGCTAGGCTCCCCATTACATTTTAAGGCAGGAACATTTGTTATTTTGTGGGTTTTTTTTAATCTGAGATCAAGATTCAAACTCAGTATCTGATGCTTTTACTCCTCAATTGACACTGTACCACTTGAATCACACCTGCAATTCCAAGGGCAGGAAATCATGTTGAGGGTTCCACCTCAACACTCAGGGAAAGATTGCCTATAATTGAGACTCATTAGAATAACACAGAATGTCCTAGTCCTCTGTTCTGCACTGGCAGGCTTAAAAACATCATAACAAATATTAGTGAACTATATTTAATAGAGATATAAGAAACAGATTGACTCCAGGGAACACTACAAAGGAAAGAATGAAGTCCAGACCAAAAAAAAACAAAAACAAAAAAAAACAAGTCTGAAGAGATAAAGCAGGACCAGATTCAGTTATGACACAGGCATGGGAATTGTCATACAGAAAATTTAAATTACCTATGACTAATGGTTAAAAGCTCTATTGGAAAAGGTAATCATGGACACTCAGCTACTTTCAGCAGAGGGATCGAAAATGTAATTAATATAAAAGCAAAAGGAAAAAAAGGAAATTAAATTGTGTGCATATGTAATTAAAGATGTTAGACCAAAACATCCATGAACTATAATCCACAATCCATAGGTGCTATGGCAAGAAGAGTGGGGCAGAATGAATATTTGAAGGCTTAATAGCCAAAAAACTTCCAAAATAAGTTCTTATGTCAAACCATAGATCTAAGAAACTAAGAGATCACCCAGCACAATATTATATGTCAAGAATCATGCCCAAATATATAAAATTCAAATTTCGGACAATCAAGACAAAATAAAATCTTGTAGGCAGACAGGGAGGAGAGAGTAGGAGGCTATCACCTCTCTTATACAGAAACAAAGAGAATTATACTAAATTTCTTATTAGAAACTACATAAGCAAAAGGATACTGAAATGGAACATTTAGTGTTGAAAGGGAAGAAAAACCTAACCCAGAATTCTAAATTCAGCAAAAATGTCCTTTATAAATGAAGGGAAAATATATGGGTTCTGGTGGCTCAAGGCAATTTCGGGGGAGGTTGAGAAAGGAGAGATTATAGTTCAAGGTGAGCCCAGGCAGAAAAGCTCATAGGCCGCTTGTCTTTCTATTATAGTGTTAGGCAGGGGGATTAAACTCAGGGCCTGAACACTGTCCCTGAGTGGTTTTTTGCTAGTCCTGGGTTTGAGCTCAAGGCTGGAGCACTGTCCTTGGGTTTTCTCAAGGCTAGAACCCTACCACTTGAGCCACAGCACCACTTCTGGCTTTTTCTATGTATGTGGTACCATACTCCACATCCAGCTTTTTGATGGTTAATTGGCGATAAGAGTCTCATTTGGCCTGGAGTGTGCCCCAGTGGTAGTGTGCTTACTTAGCCTGCATGAAGCCCTAGGTTTGATTCGTCCATACCACATCCACAGAAGTGGTGCTGTGGCTCAAGTGGTAGAGTGCTAGCCTTGAGAAAGCTCAGGGATAGTGCCCAGGACCTGAGTTTAAGTTCCAGGACTAGCAAAAAAAAGTCTCATGGAGTTTCCTGCCCAAGCTGGCTTCTAACTACAATCCTCATTAGCTAGGATTGCAGGTGTGAGCCACTTGTGCAGGACATGAGGCGTCTTCTTAACTCATAATTGAGTGCAGTGACAAGTACCTGTCATCTAACCTACATGGAAGGCTAAGATTCAGATTATTGTAGTTCAAGGCCAGTTGAGGCAGAAAAATATTTAAGACTCCATCTAAAAAATGGATTAGAGCTGGGCGCAGTGGCTCATTCCTGTAAAAAATGGGGCACAGTGGTTCATGCCTGTAATCCTAGCTAGTCAGGAGGCTGAGATCTGAGGATCACGGTGCAAAGCCTGACCAGGCAAAAAAGACCGTGAGACTCTTATCTTCAATTAACCTCTAGAAAACCAGAAGTGGTGCTGTAGCTTATGGGGAGGTTGGTAGCCTTGAGATGAAAAGTTCAGGGACAGCATCCAGGCTCAGAGTCCAAGTCCCATGACCGACACACAGACACACAGACACACAGACACAGACACACACACACACACACACACAAACACACACACACACACAGTGTGGACCAAGTACCACAGATCATCATCTGTCATTCCAGCAACTCCAGGAAGCTTAAAGAGCATGTCCAGGCTGGAAACAAGACCTTATCTTAAAAATAACCAGCAAAAAGTGAAATGAACTCTATGATATGGAAACAAGAGATCTTTCTTTGTAGGCGTTTTTAATGTAGTATGTGAAATCATTTTTCTTTTATTTTTCCTCCTATGGTTTATTTCCTATTGTCACTGATTTTGGTTTGGTGTATTAAATATATGTATATATATATATATTTTAATCAGGGAAGGGAAGAGGAACAGTTCACAAAATGGTGAGACAAAGGACAAAAGGTGAGGCAATGTAACAGCGATACACACAAGATACTATGTTGGAAAGGAACTGTACAACTTTGGGGGGAGGAGATAGGGAGAGGCAAAGTGGGAGAAAAACATGGGAAGTGGTAACAATGTTCAAGAAGAAATGTACTCACCACCTTACATATGTAACTGTAACCCCTCTGTACATCACCCTGACAATAAAATTAAATTAAAGAAAAATAACCAGAAAAAAAAAACCAAAGCTGGAAGGGACTCAGAGGCAAAGAACCTTTCAAGCAGGCACTAGGCCTTGAGTTGAAACTCCAATGTCCCCAAAAATACAAAGGAAAAGTAAAGATTTGTTGGCCAAATATAAACAGAGAAAATTTTATTACTAATATACTTGTTTGCAACAAATAGTAAAGGGCATTCTTCAGGCAGAAGAGATGATAATATAGGTCAGAAAATTTGGTCTATAATTAAAAGAACAGTGAATTAATTAAATAATTTAAAAGATTAAGTGAAAGTAACTTTTTCCCTTCTTTTTCTTATTCTTTATTTCCCTAAAATACAATTTAAAGAGATAATAGAAATACACAATTGGTGGGGAAAATGCCTCGTAATCTTATTTATTTCTTTGGTTCTATAGTAAAAGTAGCAATAGCAGGGGCTGGGAATTTGGCCTACTGGTAGAGTGCTTGCCTAGCATGCATGAAGACCCACGTTCAAATCTTTACTACCACATACATAGAAAAATCTGGAAGTTGTTCTGTGGTTCAAGTGGTAGAGCTCTAGCCTTGAGAAAGCCAAAGAAAGTGCTCAGGCCCTCCGTTCAAGCCCCAGGACTGGCAAAAAAGTAGCAATAGCAAAGGTAGCCAAGAGTGGAAGGTTCTGAGAATCAAAGTTATTTAGGATGAGATCTTTCCTTGTACATTGAGGCTCAGTATCAACAGGACACAAGTGTCTTTCTCTGTGTCCTTCTGTCTGTTATCCTTCAACTTGTTTCTGAAAATGGTAGAGCCAGATAGTACTTTCTGAATAAAGGGGAAAAATGGGAACCTGTGGGAAATGGACGGTACCAAAAAGATAAAGATGAAGAAAAAAGAATTACCTGTAGCCTGTGAGTGCTATGATCCAAAGGCTGGAAACTCAACTAGCAGACTTATTAACAAGCCAAGTCTTATAATGACCACTAGGTGGTGCTCACACAGGACAGATCTGAAAAGTACTACTGGAAACCATGAGAAAATTGAACTTACGTTGGAATACAGAAGGCTAAAAACCAAAATGCTAACCTTTTCCAAAGGATTTAAAGAACATTCAAAATCTAAAAACAGTATATTAGCATTTAAACCTGTGTGAGACTTAAATTTTCCAAGTAGAATACATAGTATTTTCAGTCATTCATCCTACAGTATGAGTGAAACCACTACTTTCCAGTCATTTATCTCTATTTCCATCACATTTGATGATGTTACAAATGACATTTTTGATGTACTGGGGTTGGAACCCAGGGCCTTATGCATAGTATGCAGTCTATCACTGAGCTATATCCTCAACCTGCTAACATTGTACTATACAATTATAATAGTTATATGCACTCACCATGAATGTCATTCAATTCTAGGTGACCTAGATATTTTAAAAATTGAAATATAATAAAATTCAGTCTTACTCATTTTGACAAGAGTATAAAGACATAGTACTACACAGAAAATTCCAGGGCTGGGAATGTGGCTTAGTGCTTGCATTCAAGTCCTCAATACTACACAAACATAAAAAGCCAGAGGTGGCACTGTGGCTCAAGTGGTAGAGTGTTAGCCTTGAGCAAAAGAAGCTCAGGGACAGTGCACAGGCATTGAGTTCAAGCCCCAGGACTAGCAAAAAATAAAAAATAAAAAGAAAGAAAGAAATGAAAAGAGAGGGAAAATTCCATTGCCTCTGAACTCTCTTGTACAGCCAATTATAATTAAGCCCACTGACCTTTCCCAACTCATGACAAATGCCGATCTGTTTTCTATTATTATATTCTTTGTCTTTTTCAGGATGCTATATAAATGGAATTATATGACAGTTTTTAAATCTGTTTTTTTCTGTTAGTAATAAAGCACTGATAAATTTTAGTTTGTAATGTATTTGAGAATCACCCTAACTATTTTATGAATCAATGGTTCTCTTATTTGCTGAATTATATTCTAGTTTATGGTTGTACTGTCGTTAATTCATCCATTCGTCAGTTGAAGGACATCTTGGTTATTTCTACTTTTAGTGATTTTATGAGGTTGTATAAACATTCTTACATGCATTTTGTATAAACTAAAGTGTTCAATTTACTTTAAGAAATTGAAATGAATTCTTATAGCTAGGAGTGAAAAAGCCCAATCTTATGTAAAATGTATGCTTTGCTAAAAATTTGTTTAAAAAAATTGTTGTTGGGAGGGAGGGACTTCTGGGAGGTGCCTAAGTCATTGGCGGACATGTTAAAGAATTTGTGTGATAGTTCTTCTGTCATCCCTTGGGTTCTTGTTTTTTGGTTTCTGGTTTTTGGGTTTCTTGCCAACCCCAGGGCTTGAACTCATGGCCTGAGCACTGTCCTTGGGCTTTCTCAAGGTTAGAGCTCTACAAATTGAGCTACAGGACTACTTGCAGCTTTTTCTGTCTATGTGGTACTGAGGAATTGAACCCAGGGCTTCATGCATGTAGGCAAGCACTCTATACCAGTAGGGCTCTCTCCTGACCTCCTTGGGTTCTTGTGAATGGCTGATTACTTTGGCCTCAACCTTGTGGGTCCTCTCTTCCTGTTTCCCTCAGGTTAGGAATTTCTGATTGGAGAAGCCTTATGCCTCAAGGAGTGGAACATGGTCTCTGGCTAACAGGTAGTGGGAAGCTGAGGACTTCATTTCAATAAGCCATAAGGAACTGCATCTTTCATTAACTAAGTGAATGAGTTTGGGAGTGGAACCCTAGTAGGCTCGAAATGACTGCAGCCCTATCCAATACCTTGAGCATATGTATCCATGCTAAAGATCCTGAGTCAGAGGGCCTAGCTTAGCTGAGGCTTGATTACTAACTCACAAAGGCTGTGAGATAACAGATGCTTGTTGGATTAAGACTCAAAGTACTCAAGTTTTAGGAGTAATTTCTTATACAACAATAAAAAATACAGTAGATTTGAGTGCTAATGTTTCATGTAATCCTATTTACTCAAGAGGCTGAGATCTAAGGATCATGGTTCAAAACTAGCTCAGATAGGAAAATCTGTAAGACAGTTATCTCCAATAAACTACCAAAAAAGCCAGAAGTGGAACTGTGGTTCAAGTGTTAGAGCACTAGTCGAGCAAAAGAACCTCAGGGACAGAGCCAAGAACCTGATTTCAGAACCAGTTGCACACAATATAATAGATAACAGAAATAACTTTTGGGGTCTAGTTTAG
The DNA here is from genome assembly GCF_031878675.1 of Megascapheus bottae. NCBI lineage: Eukaryota > Metazoa > Chordata > Mammalia > Rodentia > Geomyidae > Megascapheus > Megascapheus bottae. The sequence goes on along the minus strand of NC_143547.1, from coordinate 35,746,867 downwards.
ACACATATGTAAGTATGACTGTGCTTATTGAGTGGCAAAGAGAATGTTTCTTCAGCTACTGTTGAAAGATTGTAGTCTAGAACATAGATCTTAAGGGACAGCATGTAAAAGAAAAGTAAATAAAACTGCATGCTCAAAATAGGAAGCTGGGCACTCAGAGCCTGAGTGCTGTCAGAGCCTGAGTGTTGTTTCTGAGCTTTTTTGCTCAAGGGTTGTGCTCTACCACTTGGGCCACAGCTCTATTTCCAGCTTTTCAGTGGTTAACTGGAGATAAGTGTTTCATGGACTTTCCTGTCTGGACTGGCTTCAAGTGGTAATCCTCAGATCTCACCCTCCTAAGTAGTTAAAATTACAGGCATGGAGGCTAGGAGTTTTGCCTAGTGGTTAGAGTGCTTGCCTAGCATGCACTGGCAAAAAAATTTACAGGCATGATCCAATCGAGTATATCTATTTTTTGCCAGTTCTGGGGCTTGAACTTAGAGGCTGGGCACTGTCCTCGACCTTTCTCAAGGCTAGCATTCTACTACTTAAACCACAGCACTACTCCCAGCTTTTTCTGTATATGTGGTACCAAGGAATTGAACCCAGTACTTTGTACATGCTAGGCAGGCATTAGGCCAGGCCCCCTCCCCATGCAATTTTTTAAAGAACCAAATAAAACCTCTAGAAATTAGTCCAGACAGGTTTTCTTTTGTTTGATTAGGTTTTTGTCAGTCTTGAAGGCTGAACTCAGGGCCTGGAGCACTGTCCTTGGGCTTTCCTCAAGGCTAGTGCTCTACCACTTGAGCCATGGCACCACTTCTGGCTTTTTTCTATGTATGTGGTACCATCTGGGTCTTTGTGCATGCTAGGCAAGCACTCTACCACTAGGTCAAACTCCCGGCCCCAGAACCTCTAGAAATTAGTAAGCATTGAAATTCAAAAGTCAATGCATAAATTAAATAGCAAATTAAACTGAGGTGAAGAGATAATTAGTAAATTGGAAGACAAATATGAAGAATTGCATAGGATGCATCATAGCAATTGATAGACACATAAATACTGAATAAAGATTAGATGATATGGTTTTGGAGTTGTGGATCAGTTGGTAAAGCACTAGCCAATGAGTAAAAATGTCAGGCACTGAGTTTGAGCCCAGTCTCAGACTTAAAAAAAAAAATTCTTGACTAGAACCCACAACTACATATGACTAGGAGAGAAATAAGGTATGTCACTGAGAAAGGCAAATAGCCACCTTACCATTTCCTCTAGATCCCTCTTTCAGAAGCTAAATTCTTGGCCAAATATAGCTAAAAGATTGTAGGTTCCTTTCGTACACTGAGTCTACTCAGAGAATGGAGATTAGATACAAAGAGCAGCAGACTGAGTTCACTACGTTCCTAATCACCTTTACTCCAACTAGCTCATAGCAGTGGTTTTAAATGAGGACAGGAAAACTAAGAAGACCAGAGGCCAATGCCTTACCCAGCATCCACAGTGCTAGCTCAGGGTATGCCCATAGAAAGAGGCGATACGTAGAGGATAATGAAGCTTTCTCCAAAGAAGCTCACTTTGTTGGAAACACAGTACAATGAAGCTCAAGCTTAAGGGTGGATAAAAATCAATAGTTCCTGTTAAGAGCAAAAAAGCTAAACCATAGTTCAGTTAGTGCATTAGAGAATTCGAGAAAGGACCAGTAAAGAAGAGCCTATTAAGAGTAAGAGCAAATCTCTGATTGGCCTCAAACTGACCCCTCTCAGAGTTTAATTGAGTAAGGCATCTGAACAATATATACCACAAAACATTGCTCAAAAATTGAGCGATCAGCTAGTAATTAGTGGAGTCTGGAGTAAACACCAAATACATTGACAGCTTAATTGAGAGATCAAAGAAAGAGACAAGGACACACCAAAGATAACTACCTTCAAATCAAAGGCTGTTTTCCAAGAAGCAACAAGCAACACTAAGGATTCACTCTGTAGGTAAACAGACTTAATGATAAAATGCCTAGCTACACCACAAAACAAAGTATTCCACTGGAATAAGAAAATGGCACCAGAAAGTAATTCATCTCCATAGGAGCAATGAAATATATGTTTATATACATATATGTTTATATATGTTTATAAATGCTTATAAACATATACTTGTGCGCCTTAATTTTCTCATCTCTTAAAATAGAAACATAAAACAATAGCTGCATTATTCAATTTAAGCATATACAGATAAAATATGTACAAAATGACCACGCAAAAGAGAGGATAAGAGCCAGCAGTGGTGACTCACACCTGTAATCCTAGCTACTTAGGAGGCTGAGATCTGAGGATCGAAATTCAAAGCCAGCCTGGGCACTAAAGATTGTGAGACTCTTATCTCTAATTAACCAGAGATGAATAAAAGAACGTATGAACCAGATTGACTAGGATGTAAGTGAAGTATATGCTATATTAAACACTATTCTAAACTGTAAATTCTTCAATAGCTCATGGATTAACCAGAATCAACCATATGTTGCTCCATAATGCAAATCTCAGTAGATTGAACAGTAACTGAAATCATACAAAGTTTGCTCTCTGGCCAGAATTGAATTGAACTGGAAATGGCAAGAGCCCTGACCTATCCACACAGAAGCTGGCTCAAGGGCTGGCATCAAATACTGAAACTTTCTCTGTGCCAGACATTAACCTTTCAGTTGCTAGATAATAATCAGTAGGTCCTAAGAGTAATGGGAAAAGACCAATGTAACCAGAGCAACTTGATAAGTTAAAGGGAAGTGATAAATATGTTAATTGCCTTGTCTGATCTACATGCATACATGCATACAGGTAGTGATTTATCTTGTCACAAAGTTCTGGCAAGAGGAACAAAAGTTAGAACAAAAGAAAAGTTATAACTGAAAATAAGAGAGATGAAAAAGAAATTTGGAAATGGATATGAAATCAAATACTTCCTAGAAAAAATCATCACTTTGCAAAGCTGGCTTAAGTAGAAATGGCAAACCAAAATGATTCTATATCTATTAAGGCAATTATCAGTTAAATTGTAAAGGAGAAACTAGGCTCATATGGTTTTACTTGGAAGTTCTGCCAAATATTTGAAGAACGGACAGTTCCTTGGACAAACTGTCAGAGAACAGAATGAAAGCAAATAGTGGCATGAGGCTAATATAACCTTGACACCAAAATCAGACAGGAACAGCATGGGAATGAAAGTAGTAATATTCCAGGCCAATCTCATTCCTGAACAATGTGCAAAGAATCTAAAAATATTAATGAACTAAATCTATAAGTTTTTATTTATCTATGCAAAATGAGATTAGTTCAATAAAAGAAAAATCCTTGTTTTCATCACATTCACAAGTTAAATAAAAAAAATCATCATGTCATATCAGTGGATAGAGAAAACATGCTTAAGAAAATTGAGCATTTGCTCATCTTTTAAAAGGTATATTGGTGAACTAGGAATAAATAAGGGCCTCCTTAACCTGTTAAGTGGCATCTGTCAAAATTTGCATCAAATTTACTCATGATAACATTTAAAAACATTTAAAAATTAAAAACAATTAGGTTCAACATTAAGAATGCATATTCTGGCCGGGAGTTTGGCCTAGTGGTAGAGTGCTTGCCTAGCATGCACGAAGACCCGGCTTCGATTCCTCGGTACCATATACATAACAAAAAGCCAGAAGTGGTGCTGTGGCTCAAGTGGTAGAGCCCTAGCCTTGAGAAAATCCAGGGACAGTGCTCAGGCCCTGAGCCCAAGCCCAGGACTGGCAAAAAAAAAAGAATGCATATTCAAGCTGGGTGCCGGGGGCTCACACCTACAATTCTAGCTATTCAGGAGGCTGAGATCTGAGGATCACGATTCATAGCCAGCCCAGGCACAAAAGTCTTTGAACCTCTTATCCCATTTAACCACCAGAAAACCAGAAGTGGTGATGTGGCTCAACATGGTAGAACAGTAGCCTTGAGCTGTAGAGCTCAGGGACAGCACCCAGGCCCAGAGTTCAAGCTCCACGACTGACAAAAAGAAAGAAAGAAAGAAAAGAATGCATATTAACATTCAACATTGAATTTTACTGTGTGTGTGTGTGTGTGTGTGTGTGTGTGTGTGTGTGTGTGTTGAGGTGGAAGTGGAAGTTGAGGTCTTAGTAATATTGCAATGTAAGAAAAGGAGATTAAAGTTTTAACAGAGGAAGAAAATGATAGCTTCCATTTACCAAAACGTTACCAAAACCAACAAGGTTTAACAGGCTTGGTATACAAAGTAATTGTATTTACAAAGTAATTATATATACAAAGTAGTGATATAGTGCATATATCACTATCCAACTGCTATAATTTTTTTTGAGAGTCCCTGGCTTGAGCTCAGGGTCTGAGCACTGTCCTTGGACTTTCCTCAAGGCTAGTGTTCTACCCTGAGCCATTGCACCACTTCTGGCTTTTCCTATGTATTTGGTACTGAGGAATTGAACCTGGGTCTTTGTGCATGCGAGGCAGGCACTCTACCACTAGGCCAAACTCCCAGCCCCTATAAAATTTTGTTTTCTATAAAATAGTGTTCACAATAGTAGAAAAAAATCCCTAAAACGACATGCAAAAGAAAGGCATGGTGGCTCACTCCTATAATCCTAGTTACTCAACAGGCTCAGATCTGAGGATTGAGGTTTAAAGCCAGCCCAGGCATTATAGAACGTGAGACCCTTATCTCCAATTAATCACCAGAAAATGGGAAATAGCTCTGTGCTCAAGGGGTAGGGTGGTAGCTTTGAGCTGAAGAGCTTAGAGGCAATGCCCAGGCCCAGAGTTCAAGTCCCACAACGGACAAAAATAATAATAACATGCAGGTCCATGAAGATTGAATTATAAAGCTCTACTTAAATAGTATATATTGTCTACAGGGAGAGACATAAAAGTTTAGAGAAGATTAAATATCAGAAAGATTTATTCTCCTCAAGCTCATTGTGATTGCCCTTGTAATCCATGTAGTCACATGGTTCTAAAATTGTGTTTAAGTTCCACTCACACCTTTCCACTGCTGCTGCTTTCATTTCTGCTTGGAGCAGCCTGGCAGATCTGTCTCCCAATAAAGCCTTGAGCCCGTATGGGTCATTCGCCTCTTATTTCTTACAATATATATTTTTTGCCAGTCCTGGGGCTTGAACTCAGGGCCTGAGCACTGTCCTTGGGCTTTCTCAAGGCTAAAGCACTATCACTCGAGCCATAGTACCACTTCCAGTTTTTTCTATGTATGTGGTACTGAAGAATCGAACCCAGGTCTTTGTGCATGCTAGGTAAGCACTCTACCACTAGGCCATGCTCCCAGCCCTCATTCTTACAATATGTAATGCAAATTCCCCAAAGTCTTTCCTCTGTATATAACCTGATAATAGCAATAAGTGATTCTGTGTCTAAGGTCAATAGCCTGGCTTACCCAGCCTGGGTAGTTGTAGTTGATAACTCAAATGTCTTACACACATGGAGCTCTGTAGTTGACTATGGTGATTAGTCAGTGTAGATGTAGCACAAGTGATTATTTACTGAATATCTTCTAAGTGCTGACATGGCTTGATGCTAAAAAGAATACAACCAGTTTCTTGTTTAAATATTACCATTTACTGGTACACGGTATGTGCTCGGCACTCTTCGACATTTCCTAGCATGCTTTATTTAACTATCTTACCTTCACAACCACACTATTAGCTATTTCAGTTTATAGGTGAGGAAACAGAAGCACAGATGTTGGGACATGTCTAAGGTCACAGAGGCAGAAGGAAGCAAAGCAAGGATGTAAATCCAGGCAGTCTTAGAGGGAGTTGCCCCTACAATACCAGGAAGTATATAACAATCCTGTCTTATAGCTGAGGAAAACAAGATTAAGATCTACAGTGGGCACATATTTCTTCTTAACCTTCTGAACTCTGGGCCTGGGCACTGGCCCTGAGCTCTTCAGCTCAAGGCTAGCACTCTATCACTTTAAGACACAGCATCACTTTAGTTTTCTGGTGGTTAATTGGAGATAAGAATCACATGGACTTTTGTACCTGGGCTGGCTCTGAACCATAACCCTCAGTTTTCTCAGCCTCCTATGTAGCTAGGATTACAGGCATGAGCTAATAGCACCTTGCTATTCTGCACCTTCTATAGGGCAGACTCTATCAGGGGATTAATGTATATTATCTCTCTGAACAGAAATACAGATTGCTACTGGGCACCAGTGGCTCATGAGATCTCAGAAGTCTGAGATCTGAGGATCTTGAAACCAGCTCAGGCAGTAAAATCCCTGTGAGACACTTATCTCCAATCAACCACTCAAAAACCAGAAGCTGGAGCTGTGGCTCAAAGTGGTAGAGCACTAGCCTTGAGCAATGAAGTATTAAGGGACAGCACCCAAACCCTAAGTTCAAGTTCAAGTTTGATGGACAAAAGAATGAAAAAGACAAAAGAAAACATTACCCAAGAATATAAGGGCTCGTCCTCTGGAGGACTCATGTATGAGAAGTGGTTTACTTGCTTGTCAGTTTAACATAATAGGATTTACAATGGCTTAGTGGACAACTTCCTAGATCTACAAACAACTAAGTGGAATTACAGATATAGGAAAGAATGGAGAGCAAGAGGTTGGTTTTTCTCCTCTCCTCTTCCTCCTCCATTCACATCCTATAGTCTATACCCTTTAGTTATAATCCATCTAAATGGACTCTCTAAGCAGCTACTGCTTCCTTGAGCCTGCACCACCTCCTCCTCTAGAATTAGGAGTAATGAAGCTTGATCATATAGTCTATGAGATGTCTGGATCTCACAGACCAAATATGTCATACTTCCACCTACCTTCTGGCCCCTCAGTCCATAATTTGGGGGGCTGGAAGCACCTTAATCCACTATTGTTCTCTGTAAGCTATGGGAAAGAGTACACTCTAGAGTTTTGTTTTGTTTTTGTACCAGTCCGGGGCCTAAACTGAGGGTCTGGACACTGCTTGTGAGCTTTTTGGCTAAAGGCATTTATGCTAGTGCTTTACTATTTGTGCAACAGCTCAAATTCTGGCTTTTTGGCAGTTTATTGGATATAAGAGTCTCACGGACTTTCCTGCCCTGGCTGGCCTCAGATTTTAGCCTCCTGTGTAGCTAGGATTATAGGTATAAGCCACTGGCTGATTCTCTGCCCCCCCTCTCTACACACACACACACACACACACACACACACACACACACACACACTAAAGTAGCTGGACGATGGTGGCTCATGCTTGTAATCCAACTCAGGAGGCTGAGATCTGAAGATTTTTGTTCAAAGCCAGTCTAGCAGAGAAATCTGAGAGAATCTTATCTCCAGTTTTCCAGCAAAACACTAAAAGTACAAGTGTGGTTCAAGTGGTACAGTACTACCCTTGAATGAGAAAGCAAGGCCAAGTGAAAGTATCTATAATGTCTCTTCTCAAATGTTCAAAGTGAACATCACACCAGCAGGATGGCCCCCATAGGCTGTTTTCTCCACCCCTAAGTCTTTAGAGTAGCAAAAGGGTCTATATATACATCAAGGAAGAAATGAAACAATTCTGGAGATGGGATAATCAGCCTTTTTCAGCCCAGGCATGTATAGACTTCTTAGAAGAAGCTTGTAAAGGGGGAGGTGCAATGCTAACTAGTGACAGGGTACTGTGATATACCCAACACCTGTCCTCTGGGAGATGATGCCAGGAACCATCACCTTATTTCACCCAGAGCACCACCACAGGTCAATTTCCATACTTGACAGGAGAAACCAAATACCACATCCTAGGTTAGCACTGAACAGACCCAAATGTGAATCCTCAAATTTCAAACCAGAAATCCAAACCAAGTCTAGGTGCAAAAGGAAAACTCCTAGTCAAAGGAGTCATTCTTTCTGGGTTTCCCTTCCCATCCATTAGCCTCTTGTTATCCTATAGCTATTTCCTTTATCTATGCATCTATTCCAACTTCTATGTAGGGCGGATGGGGAGGGCATCCTTTGCTTTTCTATACCCATTCTACCACCACCCAAAGAAGTAAGCCCCACTTACAGCCCCTCCGCCGTTGTAGCCGGCTGTCACTGCTGTGTGGAATCCAGATCTTCTGTAATCTGGTTTGGGTGAGTTCTCCCATCTCTTGAGACATCTTAGGCTGTGCAGCTAATGACATCAATGTCTACAAGGTTCCGGGCCTCACTTCTTATCTTTCTAACTCTCCTTTCCTTTGTTCCTGTAACCACAGTAGCAGGTGGACAGGGCTGGAACAGAGGAGACACACTGAACTTCTGAGCCTCTCCCAGCCTGTCTCTAGCTCCCTCTTCTCTGCTCTCCAATGCTAGTCTAGCTCTGCTCCTGTATATACCACTGGGGACTTGGGTGCTGAGAGTGAGAGGTTGGGCAAAAGTCAGCAAAGGCCTCTGAACTCCAAGGGCTGTGTACATAGGAGATAAGTTGGAGCCCGGCAAGGAAGGCAGCCAGTAAGACAGCCCAGGTCTGGCCAGTCACTTCCCACCAATAAAGACAGGACTAGTAGAGTATGCAAATAAAAGACCAAAGATCATGTGCTTACATCTATGTGGGGTGGCACAACAAAGGTGATGGAGGAGAGTCTCTGATTTAAAATTATCTTTAAAAAAATCAACTCAAGTAGAATGTCAAGCTGTAACCCAGAAACAAAGATACCCAGAAATGCAAGGGCCCCAAGATTACAATCACAAACACAAAATCCATACTGAAAAAGGCAATGTTTTGAGCTAGCAATTAAAGTCTAAACTGGAAGTGGAGGGTTCACTGCCTCATTGCTCACCCGCACCCAAAATGTCATTGCAACCCTTGTCTTCTTCTGAATTCTGCTGCCTTCCCTGCCGCACGGCTTCTCCCTCCTAAAACGTGCTATCTGGGGCACTCTTGGAGAGACTGGCACTTTATACTCTCTCCAGCCAAGACTAAATAAGAGTAAACCTGACACCTTGGAAAGAGAAGTGAGTGTAGCCATTGTGGAGAGGGAGAGATGGTAAGCACTGCTGGTATGGCTGCCAGCTGCCATGACATGCCCTAGGGATAAAGGCATCATGATTTGATCCCAAACCTGGCTAAAGTTCTTCATGCCAAAGATGTGATGGTGGCTTAGGAAGAAGGAAGCTGCAACAGGAAGAGTGTAAGTAGGACAACTCCCTAGCCAAAGCCACCTCACCCAAATGTCTCCTGTTCACTTGTCCTGCTCTCTGTCCCCTTACCCACCCACCCCCTTTGGTTATTTTGAGGTTTTTATTGGT